>NC_077227.1:29082545-29382545 GCF_027887165.1 Monodelphis domestica | reverse complement strand
TCCCCGGTAAGGAGATTAAATAAGAAATATTAAGTACTTTCTATATACTAAGCACCCTACAACTTAACACAATGACTGGTATATAATGAGCAGTTAACAGATTTTTATTGATTGATTGACTTTTATGCAGTAGACAACACATATATGAGAGTTCAGCTTTGATTTCAATGAAAAGTCCCAGAAGTGTTAAGAATGCAACAGTGGGCCAGACTGAAGGGCCAAGGCATTCTTAGAATGCATTGAAAAGTCAGATAACTAAGTTTATGTCTGGGGTTCTGGAGGGAGTAGCAACTGGGTAGATGGTAAGCCTTAAAGAACCTTAGGACAAATGACAGGATAAATGTTCAGACCTGAAAGGCTTCCATCATAGTAGAAGGATTGATTGGTGACTCTGCTTATCTAAGTCATATGAGTAGCTTGCTTCACAGGGTGGGGATGGGACTGGAGCGGATACATTGGGATGGGGGAGGGAATGAGTTTGAGGGATGAAGGTCAAATAGGGATTCTAAATCTTGTTGGGAGTAGAGATGGGATGCTCAGGAAAATGGGGATAAGGAAGTGGACATTGATAAAAGGCCTGAGAGAGAAGGGCACTTGCTTTCTTTACTTGGATAACTTCTGGGCATAGTGAGCTAGAGGACAGGGGAGGAGGGAGAAAGTGGATCCATGCTAACCAGGGTATGCCTTGTCTATTTCTCCAGAGCAATGATGCTTGAGAAATAGTTGCTGATTGGTTGTTATGTTATGATGACATAGAATCTACCGTTCAACACAATCATGTGTGAATCTTAAAACTGCTCAGACTATACCTTAGAATATTTGGTTCAGCTATTCCCCATTTTGAACAATGGAAGTACTTGATGAGGAATGTATTGGAAACCTTTAAAATTACTCCACCCTGTTCAGACAGTGCCTTAGGGGAAGATAAAGTTGTAAACTCCTGACTAAACAATGAAAAGTCCCTAATTCATACTTATAGTGAAGCTAAAACCTTAAGCTAGGTCTATTTTTAGATCTAATACAAAAGGGTGCCAAGTACCTATAAAGGTTAAATTAATCACTAAAAGGTCAAGCAACTTACAAAAGGCAAGCTTAACAAAGAGGCGTGAAGTACTCAGAAGATATAATCTACCCAGAGAAGGTGAGAACTAAAGAGTGGTGAGAACTAAGAATGGGCAGTCCTGGAGGAAAGCGTCTACTGTAATTGGTAGATGTGAAAATTTAGGGGAGGTGACATAAGAGAAAATTTCTTTAAAAGGAAGGGACTTATTGAATTTGAGTGAGTTGGAGTTCCTAGTTGGAGATGGAGTTCAGAGGTTTGAAACTTGCTTGAGGCAATGTGGTGAGTGATAAATACTGACTCACTCTACCTTAAGGCTCAGTTCAAGGCCAAATGGCCTAGGCCCTTCCTACTATTTCTCTGTCTCTCTCTCTCTGTCTCTCTCTGTCTCTGTCTCTCTGTCTCTCTGTCTCTGTCTCTGTCTCTGTCTCTGTCTCTGTCTCTGTCTCTGTCTCTCTCTCTCTTCCCTTAATTCCTTCATTTGTATTAATTAAAATCTCCATAAAACCCAGATGACTAGGGTATTTTCATATTTGGGAATTTTCCCATGTCAACCACTTATTTTTGATTTTGGCAATTCACAGTCTTGAAACCCACATCTTCGTGGTTACACATGCCATTCTATTCTATTACCTTCTATTCTAATACCTTCTATTATCCTTCAGGTCCTTCATGCTCTTTTTGCATCTAGAATGCCTTGGAAAACAAAAAAAAAATAGAATGCCTTGAATTCAGTGACTTTCTTCATCTGGAATTCCCTTTGTTAGTGGTTGAAATCTTGTCAGCACTAAGAGGAGCTTGAAATTCCCTTTTCTAAAATAATTATCATTATATCATGTATCCTCCAGTAGAATGTAGACTCTTTGAGAACAGGTACTCTTTCTTGTTTTTTGCTTTTGTATCCCCAGAACCCAGTATAATTCCTGACACATGGGTATTTAATAAATTGGATTATTAAAAACAACTCCAATGTCTAATGTCATTTTAGCTTAGAAAGCAGTTTCCTTAAAAAGAAGTTTTCTCACAACAGTGCCATGAGAGCTGAAGTATGTTATATACCATTTAGAAGTATAATATAGTGGATAGAGCACTGGATTTGGGGTCACAAAGACCTGAGTTCAAATCTCATTACAGATAATTATTCACTTTGTGGCCTGAATAAGCCACCTCACCTCTTTGTGCTTCTATAAAATCTATAGAAATAAATATCGATATATCTATCTGTCTGTCTATAATATATCTATAAAATGAAGACTTAGACTCTATGACTTCTCAAGTCCTTCTAGGATCTTATTTTTTCCATTTTATAGGTGAGTAAAAAAATGCACAAAGGTTTTGAAATGACTTCACCAAAGTCACATGACTGATAATGGCCACAGCCAGTTCTTGAACTCATGTTTTCTGTTTCTATAATCAGTTTTCTTGTCATTCTAACACATTGCCTCTTTTCTTGCTCTTTGATTATAGATACTTTCTTCACAACCAGAAGCTCTCAGAGGGGAGGATTTGAAGGGATTTTTATAGCTACTCAGTCACTCTCTGTAGGATTGTCTACGGGCTGGCTCTGTTATCACTGTAGCTGGTTGCTTTTTACTGATGTGTTTTTTTATGGCCAACATTTTTGGAGTCTGATTTTAGAAACCCTACTCCTTTGCAGAGAAGTGGGACCTGCTGATCTGTCAAAGTCCAGATCAACCAGAGAGTGACATTGGTCACTGTTGCACAGTTGAGTTGCTGTAGATGGGGCTCCTTGGCATCCAGGCTCCCAGAGATCTCTCATATGTTAAAGACATCTCTCCTTTGCAATTCTTGTCCTCATCTTTTTTATCTCATGAGTATTTGACTTTCTACTTTCTCTTCCTCATGACTCATTCTTTGGCTTCAGAATTCTGTCTATTTGAAAAACTTCAAATGAGCTACCATCTTGATCTTACTTGAGTTGTCCTCTCCCAATGATCTCACTGAGAACAACTTTTTGCTATTTGTAGATCTCTTGTTACTTTTGGTCATGAGAGCAATCCATCTTCATATTTCATCAACCCACCTCCTTCTTACATCCCTCAATATCTAATGATTATTTCAAATAGATTTAAAAATATTTATGTTCATGAGACCCTGAAAGGAGAAGGAGTTCAGAGTACAATTAATGTGCTCAGTTTTATTTTTGGTTATGGTCCTATAATTTCATTTCTGACATGGGGAACTTTGGATGTGGAAGTTCTGTAGTCTTCTAGAGATAGTCAACTTCTATGTTATTCCCAGTCTTAGGTGCCTGAGACACTCAAAGGTTAAGTGACTTCCCTATGATTGTAGTATTTGAACCCAGGGCTTTGTGTCTCCAAGATTGGGCTTCTAGCCACTTTTCTACATTATTTCTCTTATAGAGTAAGAAACTAAAGTCCACATGATTTATGTTTTGTCCAGGATCACACAATAAGGATGAAAATAAGGGCTTCTGATTCCAGATTCAAAGTTTTTTCCACCACAGTCCAGGTGCTTTCTTAAATTGAATGTAGACAGCATGCCAGGATTTTAGAATATATACTTCACTCATTCTACTTTCATGCTTCACAGAGAGGACCCTCAATAGTTATCTCTATTTAATGTGAAGGATAGAGGATCTTATTTCTTATATCAGTCTCATTCCATTATCTCATTTTTCCAAAAAATCTGTGAACTCATTAATGTAACTCCCTCCAAAGGTAAAGATCATCATTTCCCCATATTTTCTGATTTTCTATGATTTTAGTATATGTTTTCCCATCAATTTTCAATCAAGTGCCAAAATTGAGCTGTAAATACTGTATAGTTCATAAACTATTTGATGATTTGTTCGCCCTATTTCCTGATCATACATCTCTCAGATACCTTATGTGTAAATCATTAATGTTAATATGTGACTTTGCACTTATGCCTTTCTCATATGTCCTGAGGAGATTAACAAGGATAGCAAAGGGATTAGAAGTTCTACCATTTGAGGATTCATTAAAGTAACTAGGAATGGTTAACCTGGGAAAAGACACTGAGGGGGCACATTTTTTCAAGTAGCTGAAAGGTTGTTGCATGGAAGAAGAGTTAGACTTATTCCATTTTTTCAGGCAGCAGAACTAGGAATACTGGATAGGATTTGCAAAATGGCAGATTTAAGCTCAAATACCAGTTTACCAGGTTGTCGGCACAATGATAAATGTTAATGAAAAAAGAAAAAGGCCCAAACCAACCTCAACCATCAAAGAGTTTACATTCTGAATAGAGACAAAAGGTATGTAAAGGATACTTGCAGAGTAGTTGAAGGTGGTCTCAGATGAGAAAATACTGGTAGCTGGAAAACCAGTTAAGACCTCTTGTAGAAAATGGGTTTTCCATAAAGTTTTGGTAATGAAACCTCACTAGAGGTCTTTTAGCAAAGGGGAAAAAAAAACTCCTTTGATGATGCCTTCAGATCCATGCTAGTCAGAAGGTCTGGAACTGTATTTCCTCAAAGGTAAATTCTGGTGGCAATTAATCATTATTTGATAAGAATTTTCAAATTCCTTCTAAGAGAACTCAGATGAGTGAAGTCTCCTCAAAGATATTACCTTTCCAGGAGATCATAAAAAACAGAATTCATACCCCCTTTGTAATTATACCTTGTAGTAGAAGTCCTCACACTAAAAGTGCTAGCCAACCATCTTGGCAGAGGCCACAAAATTAGGTTGATGATAATATTTAAGTCTCAATCCCATTGGTGGGTGAGGGGAATGTCTACTCCACGCATGTGAAGACTGTCCTTGCTGGAAAAGGAAAATGAGAACAATGTGTTCTAACTGGTCATAAAGGCAGCTGAAGCTGGTACCATGTAGCACTTAGAGCTTGGTCAGACATCAGTTTACACCGAGGTTATTCCACTGCATCTTGGTTATTCTGACTTTTGTCTTACCAGTGAACTTCAATAACTCTAGAAGAGAGAGCAAGACTGATGACTTTGCAAATCTCTGCCTCACTTAAATTCAATTCCAGATGTCACCCCTTGATATCATTGGATCTCTTCAAAACCAAAGAGTGGGCAACAACAACAAAAATTTCTATGTGATTTTGTGGAGAAAACAAGAAAACAAGCAAATATTCCCAAAATGAATCACCCCCCACCTCCTCTTAAAAACAAGAGGAAAAGAAGCTAATTCAAAAGATGATATGGAAGCTAGATTGATGTCTCAGTCCTGTCTTCCTATTGCGATGATTCTGTGGATGTTCAGAGACACACAGAAATAATGTGGCCAGTTTGACAATCACTAGCATTAATGGACTTCTCTGCATACAACTGTAATTAACCCTCCTGGGAGTAATCTCTGGCAGCTGCCCCAGGCTTCTGGAGTCAGCTTCCTTGGCAGTTGATATGCATTCACTACCAAGGACAGCTCCTATGTGGTATTTTATCTGAGCCATCTTGTTTATATGTGCTTGCACTTTATAGCAGGACACATGCACACTGATAGCATAGCATCAATAGTGTAAATAATTGTGGCATATAAATATTTCTTGAATGGTAGCATCATCAGTTTTTCAATATAAAAATTTCATCTTTTGACTGCCCTTCTTGAAATTTGGCTAAATCTCAGATATCCTCAAGAGCCTCAGCAAGAAGATCTCATCACTTCTTCAGTCATTTTAGTTTGTCTGACTCTTTTTGACCTAGTTTGGGGTTTTCTTGACAAAGATACTGAGTGTTTTGCAATTTGCTTCTCGGTCTCATTTGACAGATGAAGAAATTGAGGCAAATGTGTGTCAAAAGTAAGTGTCTAACTTAGGGTCACACAGCTAAAGATCTTCCTGATTCCAGGCCCAGAGCCACCTAGCTACATTCTCATTAAACTGATCTTAGCTACAAGCACTAAATAGAGACCTCTGTGAAAGATGATATAGACTTGATGCCCTTAAGTCCCAACTGGAGTAGGGAAGCTCAAGTTCAAAACTAATCGCAAGCACTTACTACTTGAATGCTCTGGGCAAGTCACTCAACCTTCAAATCTTGGTTTCTTTACATATAAAATGGGGATAATAATAATAATAATAATCCCTACTTTACAGGGTTCTTCTAAGGATCAACTGAGATAATATATATAAAGTCATTTGCAAACTTTAAAGTGCTATAAAAATGCCAGTTATGATGATGATGATGATAATGATAGTATTTTTCTAATTTCTCATTTTTTCCTTTGATTTTCATTTCTTAATGTTTTGAGACTATTGTTATAGATTGGATATTAGGCAGATTTATGATTATCTATGATTTGATTATCTCATTTAAAAATACATTCTTTTTTCATTTTATTAGGTCTTAGTTTTATTCTCCCTTAGATCTGCAAATATACAAAGAATTATATGTGTGTGTCCATGTATGTGGATGTATGTATGTGTGAAAATAAAAGGAGGAATTCCTGGTATAGGAACTACTTCAATCAGCACAGATCACAATTTTGGGTTCAAAGTGTTTCTGACACAATAAGTGTGACTATGGACAAGTCACATGGCTTTTTTTTTTTCAAATGAGAAAATAATCACACCAGAAATGCCTACTTCACAAGCTTGAAGGCCAGCCCAGATGAGATAATATATGTAAAGCACATCACCAACCTTAAGTTTCTGTTGTTATTCTGTTTGTCTCAGTTTCTTGGACTGTAAAAATCGGAAAATAACAGTGCCTACCTGCCAAGGTTGTTGTGAAAATCAAATGAGGTATTTGTAAAATGCATAGCAAAGTGCCTAGCACAGAGTAGACACCATATACATGCTAATATTATTATTGTTGTCATTTTTATTATTCTGAGGCATGGGAAAATTGGCTGGAGTATAATAGAGATTAAGTGTCTTACTCAGGGTTACATAGCTAATAAGTGCTTGAGGTCAGATTTGAATTCAAGTCTTACTGACTCCGGGTCCAGTTATCCATCTGCCATGCCACCAAGCTGCTTCATATTAACCATTATGCTATTTGGAAATGAAGAGGAAAATAAATTCCACACATCAGTTTTTAGATAAATCATATGGTTTTTAGATGGCACCGAAGCAGGAGCACTTTTGTTCCTTACCTTGGCATGAAGGAATGCTGATCATATTGAAACTGAATAGTTTTTATTTATTACAATTCTCTAAATCAGTCTAAACAAAAAGCATCCTTGTCACAACATGACAGCCAGAAGCTGTAATTGCTTTGGGATTTGTCACATCTGATATATTGCCCAACTTCCTCACCAGATAGCCCTTTTGGTGACTGTAGGAGTCTGTATACTGCATCAATTTATCTTTCCACATAAGGGTCTTTTCCAAATAACCTCAAAGAGTAGGAATGGAATTGTTGGCCAGATTAAAAAAATAAAAATAGCAAAATCTTTTATTGAATTTCTTTTTGTATTTATAGGCTTTAGGGCATTCTGGTCTTGAATATCCTATGCTCTGCTGGGCATAACTTAAAATGGGAACTTTGAAAATTAATTTAAAAAATTGAAAAAGAATTGAGCTACTAGTGCCTATGCAATCTGCTTTGTTGACTTGGGGACTTAATTTTTTCAATTAATAGCATTTATTTTTTCTTCCTCCTATTCTTGTTTCCTGCAACTGCACATTGATGAAAAAAAGAAGTACAAAGTCAAAACTTTTATAACATATATGCATAGTCAATTGAAAATTTGCTTTATTGGCCATTTAAAAATGTATATTTTATTCTTTTTCTTATATTCATCCTTGTTCAGGCAGTGTTAGGGGTCATCCTTCATTATAGGTCTTCTGGAATCCTATGGGGACATTGCATTGTTCAGAGTTCTTTAAATCTTCAAAGTTGTTTATCTTTACAATGTTGTCATTATATAAATTGTCCTGGTTCTGCTCTCTTAATTCTGCATCAATTGGCAGAAGTCTTCTCATGTGTATTTGTTTTTTTTTTGAAAAAATATTTTTTCTCAATTATACATAAAATTATTTTTAACATTCATTTAAAGATTTTTGAGTTTCGAATTTTCTCCCTCCTTCAGTCTCTTCCACCTTTTCCCCCTTCCTGGGACTATAAGCAATCTGATATAGATTTTGCATGTGAGATTATGTCAAACATTTTTCTATATTAGTCATTTTGTGGAAGAGATCTCAAGCAAGAAAAAAGAAGAAAGAAAGTGAAATATATTATGTTTTGGTCTGTGATTAGACTCCATCAGTTCTTTGTCTGGAGGCAGATGGCATTTTTCATCATGAATCTCTAAGATTGTCTTTGATCACTGTATTGCTGGGAATAAGTAGGTCATTTAAAGTGACTCATTAAAAAATATTGCTGGCATTGTGTTTAATGTGCTGGTTCTACTAACTTCACTTTGCATTAGTTCATGTAAGTCTTCCTAGTTTTTTTCCAAAATCATCTTGTTCATTTCTTATGGCACAATAGTATAACATTACAATTATATGCCACAAGTTGTTTAGTCATTTTTCAATTGGTGGAAAACCCTTCAATTTCTAATTCTTTGCTAACATAAAAAGAGCTGTGATGAATATTTTTGTGCAAATAGGTTCTTCCTTCCCCTCCCTTTAAAAAAATCTCTTTGGGATATAGGCTTAGGGCGGCATTGCTGGGTGAGAGGGTATGCACAATTTTAAAGTTCTTTGGTTGTATCAGTTCACAACTCTACCAACAATGCATTAGTGTTCTAATTTTCCCAACACTGATCATCTTCCTTTTCCATCATATTGGCCAATATGATAGAGGATGATATTCGAGTTGTTTTAATTTACTTACTCTAATCAAGAGTGATTTAGAGAATTTTTTTCATATGACTATAGATAACTTTTATTTCCTTGCATGAAAACTGCCTTTTCATATCTTTTGACTATTTATCAATTGGAAAATAAATAATAGTTTTAAAAAATAAATTTGGCTCAATTCTCTGTATTTGAGAAATGAGATCTTTATCTGAGATACTTATAAATTTTTCCAGCTTTCATATTTCCTTCTATTCTTGATTGCATTGGTTTTGTTTGTATAATCCCCTTTAAATTTAATATAATCAAACTATTTATTTTATGTCTGATAGTTTTCTCTACTCAAGTTTCTTTTAAATCATTGAGCTAGGGAGTTTAGGTAGACATTTGGTTTTCTGCCTACAGAATCTCTTTGGTAATTAGTTCCAGTATTTTACTACTCACCATTAAAGGAGTACTTCCTGTTAGGACCTCATGAATAAATAATAGGGCCTGTGATTGAGTCAGGAATGGATATTTCTATCTTATCCTGCCTGTTTTTTTGCTGTTCTGCTATATTTGTGCTCCTGTCTTTCCATCTATCCATCATAGAACATTTGCTCAAAGAAGGCTGGCATCCTTGTGGCTATTTTAATATCTCAAGGGAACCAAAATAACATTTAACTTTCCCATCTATTTTTTCTCATTTTTGCTTCCTGAAAGACTCATCTCCTTTTTCATTCCAAGTTGGAAGTCACCTTGAGGATCATCCAGTTCAATCTGTACCTGCAGAAGAGTCCCCTATATATTTCTTCCAACAAGTGATAAACAGGAAGCCAAGAAGCAATTGTGATATTAAACAAATTAAGACTGGATATTCCTTAGTATGTGGCATCCAGACTTTGTTTGAAGACCTCAAATAAGAGGGGATCCACAACTTCCTGAGGTACCTCATTCCTCTGCTGGGCAGTTATGGTTAGATGGAATTTTTTCCTTACACTAAGCCTTAGTCCCTTCTTATTCATTTCTACCAGTTCTCACATCCTCAAGAGTGAAATAAAGGAATCCCATTCCCTCTGAAAATATATGAAAAAAAAACAACCTATGATATCTGCTCCCCCTCTGCTTCCATATTTTTTGCTTCTTCAGGCTAAACATCCCCATTTTTTCTCCAACTTGTCCTGATATGGTATGATCTTGAGTTCCTTCATCATTTTTGTTGTCCTTTTCCAGACACTCTTCAAGGTATCTAAAATTTAACCCTCGGAATTGAACAGAATTCCCTAGACCAAGGAAGAATACAGTGGAATTCTCTCCACTTTATTTCTAGAAGTTGTGTTTCTTTTAATGAAGCTCAAGTTCAGATTTGTTTCTTGGTTTCCATATCACACTGCTCTCTCATTGAACTTGAAATCCACTCATCAACCCCACTTCCTCCCCACTGCTTTCCCCCCCAGGGATTCACAAGTGCTTCCCCACACAAAGATATAGAGTAGGGGTTGGCAAAGTATGGCCAGCAGGCCATATTTATCCCACCATGGTTTTTGTATGTCTTTTAGGCTAAGAATAGTTTTTTAAAAGATTTTAAGAAAGTTGTATTGAAATAATGTAAATAAAATTGTATTTACCAGATAAAAAACATTCTTAGCTCATGGGCCACACAAAAACAGGTGGAGGATTAGAGTAGTTTGATAGGCTATAATTTGCTAACCTCTGCTATACAGTACTGTACACATACATCAATTAATAAAGGAAAGAATTACATGAGGAATAGAGGGAAAGTGGCTTTAAATGGTGATTATGTTTCATGGATCATTGTAGAGTTGCCTATGATGAGAAACCCAGTGGTGTAGTAGAATGAGGGTGGACCTAGAATAAAGAAAGATTTGAGGATTAGTCCATTCTATGGCTGCAGCTTTGGGGCAACTAGATGGCATAGTGGATAGAGTATTGGAGCCTGGATCAGGAAGATCTGAGTTCAAATCTGGTCTGAGACATTTACTAGCTGGGTGTTTCTGGGTATGTAACTTAACTCTTTTTGCCTCACTTTCCTCTTCTGTAAATGAACTGGTGAAGGAAATGGCAAACCACTCTGGTACTTTTGCCAAGAAAACCCCAAATGGAGTTGTGAAGAATTGGACATGATTGACAATATGGCAGGCAGCTAGGTGGTACTATATGTATAGAGCACTATGCATGGAGTCATAGAAGACCTGGGTTAAAATCTGACTTTACATATAATATTTATGTGACTTTGGGTAAGTCAATTACATTATATTTGCCTTAGATTCTTCAGCTATAAAGTGGAAATAATTACTCCTACTTTGCAGATAGAGCATGAGGAGTAAATGAAATAATATTTGTAAAGTACTGGCACCCAGTTGTAGGTACAATGGAAATATTTATTCCTTTCCCTTCCACAGGGTTTACAATCTCTGTGACCAATTAGCTTCCTTCAGTCTCATCTTAATACTATGTGAAATGGGGATAATAAAAACTGTAATACATATCTTTAGAGGCAGTAGCAAACTAGCTTTGGAGTCAGAAGCCCTGGGTTCAAGACCTCCCTCTGAGTCATATTGGTGTAGCCCTGAATAAGTCATTTAAACTTTTACTGCTCCAGACAATATTTTAACACTGTAGGTTCTAGAATAAGTGCTCTGTGTTTTGGGGGAGGGCATTTTTTTTCACTCCAAAGGCAGAATGCTGCAGTAGAAAATGGAGTTCTGGTTTTGGAGGCAATAGGAATGAGTTCAAACTCTAGCTCTGCTATTTATTATCTCAGAAAGTCACAACACTCTCATGACTTATTTTCCTCATCTTGAAAAATGAAGGGATTAAGCACCAGGCCTGTAGTTGGAAGGAACTGAGTTCAAATCTCCCCTCAGATGCTTCCTAGTTGTGTGCCTCCTGGGCAAGTTACTTAACCTTGGCCCCTTTTTTGTCTTAGAGTTGATACTCAAACAGAAGGTAAAGGTTTTAGAAAAAAGAAAGGACTGGATTAGATTACCTTTGAGGTCTTATTTAGCTCTAAATGTATGATCCCATAAACTAGTGTTAGAAAATAGATTGAAAAAATCAGAAGTCAAAGGGAGCTCTCTACAATGATAAACTACAAACCTCAGCTCCCATTTCCCCCTCAAAAGCCCAATTCCTCAAAACTTCATAGAGTTATTTTCTGGCTCAAATGATATGAAGTAGTTAAAATATGATATAAGATGTGTCAGTTTTGGTTATATAGGATTCAAGATTGGAAACATTTCTTAGTGATCTGGCCCAATCCCCTTACTATATTGGACTTTACATAAAGTCTTTATTAGCTTAAAACTACACTCAAATTTTTGGAACACTTTCTATAGATCTATAGTCCTAGAAAGGTTAAATGACTTACTTATGGTCATGCATCTAGTTAGTTCTCTGATGTCCTGACTCTCAGGAATGCCATTATGGTATAATAGGATTTTGGTCTTGTGTGAGAAAGACCTTAGTTCAAATTTTACCTCTTCTTCCTGTTAGCTATGTGATCAATCCTGAATCTCCTTTTGGATGAACATTTTCACTGGCTGTGCCATGTGCCATGTGCCAGGAACTCTCCTTCCTCATCTTCCCATTCTGACTTCCTGCAAGTCCCAGATAAAAGCTTACCTCCTACAGGAAGCCTTTCCTAAGCCTTTTTAATTCTAGTGTCCTTTCTCTATTGATTATTGATAACTTAGCTAGTGTATACATGGTTATTTGCATGTTTTTCCCATCATTAGAATGTAAACATCTTTTTTTTAAACCCTTACTTTCCATCTTGGAATCAATACTGGGTATTGGCTCCAAGGCAGAAGAGTGGTAAGGGCTAGGCAATGGGGGTTAAGTGACTTGCCCAGGGTCACACAGCTAGGAAGTGCTGAGGCCAGCTTTGAATCCAGGACCTCCCATCTCTGGGCCTGGCTTTCAATCCACTGAGCTACCCAGCTGCCCCCAGAATGTAAACTCCTTGACATCAGGGACTGTCTTTTTCTTTGCATCCCCAGGACTTAGTATAGCAAGAACTTCTTATACACTTATTGACTGATTAACCAAACCTCTGGATATCAATTTGCTGATCAGCAAAATGGGGATGATACCAGTTATTTCACAGGTTTTTTTGAAAGCTCTCATGGAGTATTTAGGGTAAAAGCTTGGCAAAGTTTGGAGTCCTATATAAATGTTAATCTTTATTCTTTCTATTTTCTCAATCCAATGTTCTTTTTGTGAGACCATGCTATACACTGCATCATACACACATACATATGTACATATAATATGTATATATAAATATATATTCATACACACTCTCTCTATATAGTAGCAGAAGCTAGGGTCTTCCACCTCTTCCTGGAATCATTGTCTGTTGCTGGCTTTTTGAGTTACTGCTCTCATTATCTGACTTGTCCTCTACCTAATGAAAAGGGGAGGAAGGGAAAAACATTTTCCCTGAACAGCAGTCAAAAACCACTAGCTGAAAACTAGCCTCCAGTACACCTAAGCCTTCAGTGATAAATGGTTTATATATCCAACTACAATTACCATAAAAATATAGTGAGAAATCTTCCCATCTTAGTGTCACTGTAAATTCAACAAAAACAACAGCAACCACAGAATATATGGAAGAATTTCCTATTGATCCTTATGATTTGGGCTTGTTCCCTATCCTACCTGGGACATTTTTAGGAGCATCAATCTTTGGAACCTTTCATACATTGAGACCATTGGAGGTCCTAGAAGAAGAAGGAAGCCCTGATCTCAATGACTGGTCTTTCCACTGTTGGAACATGAAAGGAAATAATTCACTAGGGACACTTACTCTTCTAAGCCAAAGGCCTAAACTTTTTTCAGATTAAAGATCACTGGGACAGAGCCAAAGACCCATTGTATCTATATTTTGCTGTATAGTTTTTGGCAGAGATAATTTTCCACAAAAGCTTTTTTATGAAAACAAAATAATATTCACTTTCATGTTTTATAATATAGATTCAGAGGTTTATAATCTCATCAGTGTAGATATTCTCATCATCAGGGCAAATTTTAGTCCTTCCAGCATTTGCTCATAGTGCCAATTATCCTTTTATTCTATAAATTCACTTTGGAAATGTTCACCCAGTATAATGGGGTTCTTTTATTTTCTTGAAATAATGAAGCTAACAATGGAAGCATATTGGATATCTAGTGTCTTTGTCATCTATGACCAGTCCCTCTTCTGTTTCTTTTAGGCACCTACTTGGTTCAGTGGGTAGGGTGATGGACTTAGAGTCCAGGAAGTTGTGAGTTCAAATTCTGTCTCAGACTTGTGGAAAAGTAAGTTAACTTGTCTGAGTTTTGGTTTCCTCTACTGTGAAATGGGCATAATTACTGCACCTATCTTATAGGATTGCTGTGAGGACCTAAGATATTGGAAGAATTCCTTCATGATTTCTTGAAAATATGATGTCTAAGCTCTGTTTTTGATTATTGATTTCAAGTAGTCCCAAAATTCTTAAATGCTCTCTTTGATCTATTCTCCAGGTCAATTTTATTTTCTAATGAGATAGATGACATTTTCTTCCATTTTTATTCTTTTAAGTTTGTTTTATTGTTTCTTGCTATCTTATGGAATCATTACCTCCCACTTTCCCAATTCCATTTTTTAAAGAATTACTTTCTACAGTGAGTGCTTGCATCAACAATTTTGCTTTTTTAAAAAGTTCTTTCTTTCAGTGAATTACTTCTTTTACCAGGCTTATAACTCTCTTTTTGTAATTTTCTTGCATCATATTCATTTCTTTTTCCATTTTTCCTCTATCACTCTTTATTTTAAATCAAATTTTATTTTCACCATAATTACATGTAAAAACAGTTTTTATAAGTTTTCAAAGAATATTGAAAGCCTCTTCCTCCTATTGCGGTCTTGCCAGCGAGAGCCACAAGATAAGAAAGAGAGAGAAAGGATAGTAGTTTGAAATTCTGTGGGGGGCGTGATGGAGCCAGGTAAGAGATGGCAGAATTGAGTCACAAACCAGGCCGTATTGATTTCAATGGAGCTGCAGCCAACTCTGATCTCTGGACCACCCAAAGGCAGAATCCGTCCCAAGATCCAAAATTAACACTACACCCATCAGAGGATGATATAGCTTGGCTGAGAGAGTGAACAGAGTATAATAGGATGAGTTAGAGAAAGGTAGGTATTAGCATTGGAAAAGAAAGGCACCTGGCCGAAGGCCAGGTTTCAGGTGAGAGAGAGGAGAGAAAAAGAGAAGAGACAGTGTTAGGTAATCCTGTGAGATCTCAGAGCAAGAGGTGACAGTGGGCTCTCCTTTTAATCTCTTTGATACGCAAATGTACTCAATACATATTGATGAATTACATAGTGTATTGCCATTGGTTAATTGTAAATTAAGACAAGGTAAAAGGTGGGGTTTTATCTCAGCATGGTTAAGACAAAGGGAACTAAGTTTTCGCTCCTTGACCCTAGCAATGCTGGGATCAGAGTTCATTGCCATGCGCAAGAATGGCCATGTGCCCACACACAATCCTTGCATCTTAATTATACATGTGGCTTGGACTGCTACACCTATGCTTGAGATGGTAAACAATGTCATATCAATTTTACACGTGCAATCATGTAAAACATTTTTCCATATTAATCCTTTTGTGGAAGGAAACTCAAATAGAAATCAATAAGAATGTGAAAAAAAGTTTGGTTTGGATTTGGATGCAGTTCTTTTTCTCTTGAAGTAGATGGTCTTTTTAAAAATCATGTTATGCACTATTATGCATAATGTTATTCATCATAAAGTATTCCTGTCACTGTACTAAGTTCTCCTGGTTCTACTTATTTCATTTTGCTTCAAGTCATGTAAGTCCAGGTTTTTCTGAGTTTCTCCTGCTTGTCATTTCTTACAGAAAAATAGCATGTTATTACAATCTTATACTACAACTTTCTCATCAATTTCCCAATTTTTGAGCATCCCTTTACTTTTCAAATATTTATCCCCAATAAAAAGAGCAGTTTTAAACATTTTTGTACATATAGGTTTTTCCCCATTTTGTTTTTTAAACCTTTGTGTTATAAATCTAGTAATAATATCATTTGGTCAAAGGGTATTACTGTTTTATAGTCCTTTGGGCATAGGTCCAAATTATTCTCCTGAATGATGAAATCAGTTCACAACTCCCATGACAATATATTTATACCTTGGTTTTGTTATTTTCTTCACCAAGTTTTGTTATTTTCTTTTTCTGTCATAATAGCCAATCTGTAGGTATAAGGTGGTACCTTAGACTTGTTTTCATTTATATTTCTTTAAATAATAGTGATTTAGAACTTTTTTTTTTTGGAATGAGTATAGAGATCTTTAATTTTTTTGGAGAATTGCTTGTACATATCCTTTAACCATTTTTAATTGGAGAATGACTTGTAGTCTTAAATAATTAAATCATTTCTCTATGTATTTGAGAAAGGAGGTCTTTATTAAATTTTTTTGCACCAATATGTTTACTATATCTTATTTTCCACCTTATTTACCCTTGTTAGTTTCTGACCTTTACCTCCCCCAATTTGCCCTCTTTTCTATCATTCCCATCTCCCTTTTCTTAACTCTTCTCCATCTACTTTCCTGAAGGTTGAGATAACTTTCTATAACCAATTGATTGTGTATGTTCTTTACTCACTGAGTCAATTCTTATCAGAGTAAGGTTCACATACTCTACCTCTCTTTTCTACCATATTCTTATCTACCATAACACTCTTTCATGACTTTTTAATGTGCAATAATTTGGTCCATTCTATTTTCCCTTCCCCCTCCTCCAATACATTACTCTTTCTCATGCCTTTATTTATTTTTTTACCATCCCATCATATTCAATCCACACTTTCATCCTCTGTCAATGTATACTCCTAATTGCCCTAATAATGACAAAATTATTGGGAGTTATAAGAATCATTTCCTCATGTTCAGTTTAACCTTATTGAATGCTTTTGAATTCTCTTTCCTCTTTACCTTTTTATGATTCTTTTGAGTCTTGTATTTAAAAGTCAAAATTTTCAATTCAGCTCTTTTTTAAAAAATAAGGAATCTTGAATATCTATTTTTTTTCCCTGAAGGAGTATGCTCAATTTGTTTTGCTGGGTAAGTTATTCTTGGTTGAAGTTTTAGTTCCTTTGCCTTCTGGAATATCATATTCCAAACCCTCTGATCATTTAAAGAAGAAGTCATCAAGTCTTGTGTTATCCTGACTATGGCTCCACAATATTTGAATTGTTTCTTTTTGGCTGCTTGGAATATTTTCTCCATGACCTGGTAATTTTGAAATTTGACTGAAATATTTCTAGGAGTTACCCTTTTGGGATCTCTTTCAGGATGTGATCTGAAGATTCTTTCAATTTCTATTTTGTCCTCTGGTTTGAGAATACCAGGGCAATTTTACTTGATGATTTGTTGAAAGATGACATCTAAGCTCTTTTTTTTTGCTCATGGATTTCAGGTAGTCCAACAATTCTTAAATGATCTCTCCTGGATTTATTTCCCATATCAATTGTTTTTCCAATGAGAAATTTCATGTTTTCTTCTATTTTTTATTTTTTTAACTTTGTTTGATTATTTCTTGATGCCTCATGGAATCATTAGTTTTCATTTGCCCAATTATAATTTTTAAGGCATGATTTTCTTTTCATATATATTTTTCTTTAAAAATCCAGAATGTATCAAAAGGACAATTATCAAGGAAATTGGTACCCAAAGCAAAGGCAATGGGGAGAAAACTATGCTTTAGGCAAATTGAAGAGTCCCATTAATCACTTTGTTTCAAAAGGAATAGTTATAGATAAAACAATGTAAACCCATCTCATTCAGTCTAGTTTTTCCTTCTCTAGCAATGCAGATGGTCCTACATGGGCTATAGATAAGGAAACCCACCAGTCACAATCAGTACTTGGCTAACTAGACAGACCTATCTTTACTGAATCTTTTAAGGATTATGGTCCCTTACCCTCAATTTTGTGACATGGTTTTGTTTCACTCTTTGGAATTACAGTCACTGCTGTGGACAACTGTGTCAAGTCTTTAAAATTATTAGGGAATCCTTCCCTTTACATGCAGCTGGAAAATAAAGAAAGGTTGGGGATGAACATTTAGAATGTTGTATTATCTTAATTACCTGTCAAATGATAATTAGCTGATACATTCACTAGCATTTATACATTAAAGAAATTATATATAGAATACTGCAAAAACACAGTAAGACTGAAGTTTTCCAATTTCTGCTCAGGAAGGTTAATACATGATTTTCTTGAGTGAACCTTTGCACCTCCTTTTCCATTTGGCCAATTTTACTTTGTAAAGGGTTCTTTTCCTCAGTGAATTTTTGTACCTCCTTTTCTAAAGGGTAAATTCTGCCTTTCAAGAAGTTTTTCCCTTCATTGCATTTTTGTTCACTTTTTTCATCAGGTCAATTCTGCTTTTTAATAATTTCTTCGCTTTGGATTTTTGTGACTCTTTTAACAATCAGTCTGTTTTTTTAAAGAATTAATTTCTTCAGCATTTTTGTGCCTCCTTTACCAAGTTTGTTGACTCTATTCATGATTTGCCTGTATCACTCTCATTTTTTCCAATTTGTTCTACTTTTCTTATTTAATTTTTAACTTTTTGGACTCCATTAATTCTTTTTGGTTTTGAAAGAAATTCATATTTTCTTTGAGGCTTTGGGTGCAGCAGTACTGATTTTGTTGTCTTCGTCTGAGTTTGAATCTATCCTGTCACCAAAAAAAAAACCACCTATGTTTAGTTTTTTTTGCTCATTTTCCTGCCCTTTTCTTTTCTTTTCTTTCCTTTTCTTTCCTTTCCTTTCCTTTCCTTTTCTTTTCTTTTCTTTTCTTTTCTTTTCTTTTCTTTTCTTTTCTTTTCTTTTCTTTTCTTTTCTTTTCCTTTCCTTTCCTTTCCTTTCCTTTCCTTTCCTTTCCTTTCCTTTCCTTTCCTTTCCTTTCCTTTCCTTTCCTTTCCTTTCCTTTCCTTTCTTTTCTTTTCCTTTCTTTTCCTTTCCTTTCCTTTCCTTTCTTTTCTTTTCTTTTCTTTTCTTTTCTTTTCTTTTCTTTTCTTTTCTTTTCTTTTCTTTTCTTTTCTTTTCTTTTCTTTTCTTTTCTTTTCTTTTCCTTTCTTTTCTTTTCCTTTCTTTTCTTTTCTTTTCCTTTCTTTTCTTTTCTTTTCTTTTCTTTTCTTTTCTTTTCTTTTCTTTTCTTTTCTTTTCTTTTCTTTTCTTTTCTTTTCTTTTCTTTTCTGTTCTTTTCTCTTAAAAAAAAACTTGTTAATGTTGGGCTTTGAAACTGCAGTGAAAGGAGCACTGTTCCAAGCTTCATGTTTTGTGAAGCTGCCCTCAGAGTTAGTTCTGGGGATCTCTCTGCCTTCAGTTCTTCCAAGGTGATCTGATATAAGGATAGATGAGTTTAATACTCTCCCATCCTGTGCTCCAGTCAGTGAGTAACACTAAGCACTCTTTTACCCCTTTGAACTGACTATGGTCCCCTGCTCTTTTGTGACTGCAAGTGCTAGTGGATGATGGTGCTTCTCCTCACCCTGGTTTGTGCTCCAGGGCCACTTCTTTGTTCTGCATATGGGCAATGTGACAGTCTTGCACTCAGAGTCAGCAAAGGGACCCTTGTTATCTCCTTCTGAGCAGTTGTCCCACTCCCCTTTTCATTTGTGGCTTGACTGTTGCTTTACTTACACTCAAAGCCTGTTGCCTCAGTGGGACCCACCCTGGTGTGCTATACTCAACCTTCACTCTGGTGTACTAGATCCCTCAAGCCAGCCTTCTAAATTGTTTTGGGCTGAAAAATTACTTCACCATGTCTTTTTATAGGTTATGCTTCTCTATAATTTGTTTTGAGGCATTATATTATTGCTTTTTGGAGGGTAATTTGGTAGAAATCAGATAGGTCACTGTACTTTCTGTACCATATTGGCTCTGCCTTATCCTCTATCACTCTCATCTCTTTCTTTAACTCTTCCAGTAATTCTTTTTTTTTATACCTTTACCTTCCATCTTGGAATCAATACTGTGTATTGGTTCCAAGGCAGAAGAGTGGTAAGGACTAGACAATGGGGGTTAAATGACTTGCCCAGGGTCACACAGCTGGGAAGTGTCTGAGGCCAGATTTGAACCTAGGACCTCCCATCTCTAGACCTGTCTCTCAATCCACAGAACTACCCAGCTGCCTCCTTTAACTCTTCCAGTAATTTTTGTTGGGATTGAGTCTAGTTATCATTTTTCTTTGAAGCTTTGCTTATAGTTCTCATTCTTGTCTTTTGAGTTTGTGTCTTTATTTTTTCTTCTAGTATATTAGCTTTGTTATGGTCAAGTTCTTTTTTCACTGTTTGCTCTTCTTACCAGTCTATTTATTCACTTTGAACCTTATGTTAACATTGGACTCTGCTTACCTTGAGATTAAGAAACACTATCCCAATTTCAGGCTTTTTGTGCTACTGTTTTCAGAGCTAGTTTGGGGAGACTACATGTTCTTGGTGATTCCAAGTTGGTATGATCTAAGAAGAGGTGAGACCTTTGATCTTGTATGGTATGATTAGGTATTTATCCATGAAGAATCACTGTTTCCCTATTGCTCCAAGCATTAGTGTTCCTCTTCCCCCTAAAATAGTGACCAGGAACCCTTGTTCTCCTGTGCTAGTGCTCCTCTCTGCCTTGGAACTTCTCCCTTGTGACCAACCATAAGCATTTTTTTGCACCCTGGAACAGTGAATTAGCATGACTCATGTATATAGGTATAGGTAATAGCATTGCCAATCAGTGCCAGCTATACTCAGTGGCAGCAAAGGATCTCTTGTAATCTCTCTTTGACTTGTATAATCCCATCAATGTTTCAGGGCTGAGAGCTCGTAAAGCTAACTGTCATGGCCTCCCCAAGGCTTGCAGCAGGTACTGTTCTTGCATGCTGAGTCAGTCCCAGCCTTGTTGTCACAAATCTCTCCTGCCTACCTCCTAATTTGCCTTAGGCTTGAAAAATCTCACCCTCTGACCTTTTGTTGTCTCTGCTGCTCCAAAAATTAATTTGAGGTGTTATTTTAAAATTGTTTGGAGAGGAATGGCAGGAGAGTTGAGCTGTGTTGCTGTCTAAAATCTATCCTCTTTAAGGCCTGACTATTAGAGGGGAGCATGCTGGTGAGAGCTTATCAACTATAATTTTAGGAGCACATACCCTTAGAACACCTTGGACTTGAAGTAAAGTGCAGGTTTGGAGATACCCAGGGAGACATACTACACTTAAATGATCTATATTTTCACTAACATAAGTATCAACCCTTTTGTGACATATAATTAAAAAGTTAACATGACAGAAAAATTCATACCTCTGCAGTAAATCTTATAGTCCTTCTGGACATAGCTAGATTGGTTTTTGGACAATAGAAATTCATAGGCTTCTGCTTTAAAGCTTTCCAATTTGATAGGACTTGCCCAAACTTATGGTCTCTTAGCACATGTGTTTTTCTAAACCCTTTCTTCCCATTTTAGAATATATGTAAGTATTGGTTCCCAATGAGGAAGAGTGGTAAGGATGAGACAATTAGGGTCAAGTGGTTTACCCAGGATTATTCAGGTATGAAATGTCTAAAGATAGATTTGAACCCAGGTCCTCCTGATTCTAGGTATGGAACTATATCCACTGAGCCACCTTGCTTTCCCTCTTTTAGCATGTTTCAAGAAACCATGACCACCTCCATACCATGATGCAATACCAGGAGAGTACGGTGCTCGGGGGGGGTAGTATCTCTGGTATGGAGGGCTTGTCATGCCCTCTTAGGTCAGCTCTCCAGCCTCTGACCCTCACTTGACACCCAGCTCTCACTTGTGGCTCCCAGTAGCTGCTAGCATGCAGCAGCAGCCACAACCTGGGCAATGGCTTTGACAGGCCAGCTAAACCTTGTGAGGGTAGCCATCGGGTCATAGACCCCTGGTGAACTAAGGCTTTGCTCACCCAGCATGTGAAGACTGCTTCAGCTGAACAGATGGAAGAAACCAATAAGAAGGTTCAACGGCTGAGAGGGCGACGCAGCAAAGCACCGTGGAGTGCTCAGGGCATGTTGGAGCACAAAGGACAACACGGCCATCCAATGCAGCTGAGGAAGTCTCCAGGTGTAACGATTTTTCGTGCCACTGGACCCAGGATTCCAATGCTGAGAGAGTGGGACTGTCTCTGTGCATTGACTTTTCCACTTAAATCTCCATGCACAAGTGTCTTTGTGCACACTCATCTATACACCATAGATGAAAACACACAAAGACAATCGTCATCCTCGGTTACTGAGAGACTACTACTACTTTACATATGGTAGTAAGGAAAAATAACCACTCTGCCCAAGAAAAGGACTCAGTCTTAGTCAGAGTTTAGGAGAGGGCACTGAAGCCCATTGATCAAGCTGCTTGAGGATATTCAATCTGGTTTTATTTAAAAGTTCTACATTGGAAGTCAGAGGACTTGGTTTCAAATCCTTATTGGATAATTCATTTTACTTTTCTCGGTTTTATGAAATGATGGAATTGGGCTAGATGTCTTATTAGATCCCTTCGAGTGATCATTGCATTAAGTAAGAACCAATTATATATTGGGTATTATGTTAAGGTTTGGGAATACAAAGGCAAAATAGTAAACCTGTCATTTTCTGATATAATGATTCTATGAACTATTTGGGGAGCACAGAAAATTGTTGTGAAGGTCTCAAGCAGAGATAAGTACCTGCCACATGCATCTTATACTATTATGGATGATCCTTTTAGGGTCTGAAGTTAGTTGCTCAGAGAAGAAAACCTTGCTTTGAAGCTCCACACAACTCAAAATAGAGAAAACAAAACATCAAGGCTCCAATAAAAACCTTTCTCCTTTCTGGCATTGGTTACAGGTGTAAAAGATATGCCAATATCTGTATCCTGTCAGGGATTACTGGTCAGTTGTCTTAGTAGGTCCCTCTTTCCCCATGAAGACTTAGTGAGAGTTTCCCTTGTGGTTGACTCTGAGCCAAGCCCCTTTCAATTGCTGATCAACTTCCATTGAAAAAGGCATTTGTCCTCTGGATTCTGGGAACTCTCTCTTGGATGCCCATTCCCTGAGTAAGAGGCTTAGCTGTAGACTCATTCATTCCCTTTGGCCAGGTTTAGTGATAATAAATACAGTGCCTCTTTCCAGCTGAGGTCTTTGGCTACCATACTCCCTTGTAGAAATCTGCCTTACAGTGTGTTGGACAGAGATGTCGCTTAGAAAAGTAGACTTTCTGGGGTCAGCTGGGTAGCTCAGTGGATTGAGAGCCAGGCCTAGAGATGGGAGGTCCTGGGTTCAAATCTGGTCTCAGACACTTCCCAGCTGTGTAACCCTGGGCAAGGCACTTAACCCCCATTGCCTACCCCTTATCTCTCTTCTACCTTAGAACCAATACACAGTATTGATTCCAAGACAGAAGGTAAGGGTTATTTTAAAAAAAATAAAGAAAAGAAAAGTAGACTTTCTGTCTCATTGGTGTATGTTATACTCCTTGAGGCAGGGACTGTTTTTGTTTTTCTCTGGATTTTTAGAGCTCAACACAGTGTTTCACACATAGTAAATGTTTCATAAATATTTGCTGTCTGATTGCCTGGACAAATTGTTCACCTGTAGATACCGAGGAGGACTTATTAGACAGCTCCCACTTTCCTCCTATGTCAACAATCCATCTTGTATATCAATTTCATTGGCTTCTTCTTATATGTGGTATAGGAGGCTTCTTCTGGGAATACATTCTGATTCTGAATGCTGGAATACTGGTTCTTGAGTCTCACATCAAATCAAATCAAGAAGCATTTATTAAGTATCTATGGAAAGCACAGAAAGGCAGAACATATATACGTGGCCAGATTCCCTCTTAGGTTCCTTTCAGCATACATACATATATATGTGTATATGTTATGTATAACACACACACATATATATATATATATATATACATATAACACATGCATATATGAATGATATAATCTCAGAGGGAAGGCATTATACTTAAGGAGGACTGGGAGAGCCTTCTAGCAGAGGGTGAAACTAGTTTGAGACATTTAGGTGGCTCAGATCCAGGAAATTCCTTTGGCTGTTGGTTATAGCTTGGATTAGTGAAAAATTAAAAGTCATTTCCCCACTCTAAAAGTGTTATAAGGGATTATCTTAGATTGGATAGCATTAGTAGCATCTCTTAGTGGGATGCTTGGACTGAATTTTATTATATCAAATTAAATCTCTCTTGTTCTCTCTCTGCCTCTCTCTCTCACCTTTCTTTATCTCATTCTTTCTGCATCTCTTTTCCCATTCATCATCCCATTCTTTTGATCTGGCAATCCTAATAAAGAGGCAGTCTATCTGAACCCAATGTTTTAACCAGATCCATTATATCCATACAAAGTGTTCACTTTAATTAAGGTGGGAAACTGTAACCACAAAAATGTCAGTTTCAAGACTGTGAATTGCCAAAACTGTAAAGATAATTTTAGTGTCTTGATTTTAAATAAAAAATAAGTGGTCGCCATGGGAAAAATTCCCAAATATGAAAATACCCAAGTCAGCTGGGTTTTATGGAGATTTTAATTAATACAAATGAAGGAATTAAGGGAAGGGAGAGAGAGAGAGAGTAGAGAGTAAATAGTATGACAGGCCTAGGCTAAATGGCCTAGGCCTGAGCCTTAAGAGAGACTAGTCAGGCTTTAATCACTCACCACAAGATTTGTCCCAAGCAAAACTCCAGTCCTTCACTGAAATCCTCAACTCCTGAACTGAGTTCAGAGACTCAGCGTCTCCAAACTAACTCCAACCCCCCCTCCAAGTTCAGAGAGCCAGCTCCTTTTAAAGAGAAATTTCTCTTATGTCACCTCCTCTAAATTTTTCATATCTACCAATCACAGTAGACGTTTTCCCCAGGACTGACCATTCTTAGTTCACATCTTCTTTTGTTATCACCTTCTCTGAGTAGACTAAAACTTCACACCTCTTGCCTTTTGTAAGTTGCTTGAACTTTTTAGTGATTAATTTAACCTTTATAGGTAACTAGCACCCTTTTGTATTAGATCTAAAAATAGACCTAGCTTAAGGTTCTAACTTTACTATAAGTATGAGTTAGGGACTTTTTCATTGTTCAGTCAGGAGTTTACAACTTTATCTTCCCCTAAGGCACTGTCTGAGCAGGGTGGAGTAATTTTAAATTTCTCAATACATTCCTGACCAAGTACCTGCATTATTTAAAATGGGGAATAGCGAACTTCCGGTTAAGATGGCGGCTTAGAGAAAGCTGAAGTTCAGATCTCCAGAAAACCCTTCCCGACCGATCTCAAACGATAAGCTCCTAAGGCGCCGAAATTCAAAACGATCAACAGCACAGACCCTGGGAACCCTCCTCCTGGACCTGGACCCGGTTCAAAAGGTACGGCTCCCCTTAAAAGCCAGAACCCGAGAT
Organism: Monodelphis domestica; assembly: GCF_027887165.1. Classification (NCBI taxonomy): domain Eukaryota; kingdom Metazoa; phylum Chordata; class Mammalia; order Didelphimorphia; family Didelphidae; genus Monodelphis; species Monodelphis domestica. Next base: position 29,357,309 of record NC_077227.1, on the reverse strand, counting down.
CTCTCGGACCTCAGGGGTAGGAGCGCAGAGTCCAAGGCTCCCGGAAGCGGCAGCCGCGCCAGGCTCAGAGAGCAGGGTCTGAGGAACAACAACCCTCAGGGTCTTCTACCCAAGTCCCAGTCCGGGTGAAAGTTACTGCCTGGGGCTTCCGCTGCAAAGAGCCTGTCGGTCCGGGTGAAAGTTACTGCCTAGGGCCTCCGCTGCAGAGAGCTGGTCAAAACAACAGCAACCCTCAGGGCGGGCAAGACAGCCTCACGGGCTGGATCCTGCTATCCAAGTCTCAGTGAAAGTCTGTGCTCTCGGAGCTCGGGGAAGCGGCAGCCCATCCCCCCGCAGGCCGACGAAACAGCCTCACGGCCAGGGATTCTGAAGGCAACTTCCGGAAATCGAGCCAGGGGGAGAGTGTGGCCTCGTGGTCCGACCCTTCCATTCCAGTTCCAGTGAGGCATATTCAGTTTAACCCAGGGAACGCTCATAGAACCAACATCTGCCCAGGACTAAAGCCTCTGATCACCAGACAAAGACAAGAAAAGCCAATCCTCCACGTTCAGAGATGACAAACTCTACAGAAGCACAGAAGCCCCAAAATACCAAGAAAAATAAGAAGAAAGGGGCGACTCTGGACACATTCTATGGAGCCAAAATACAAAATACAGAGCAGATAGAAGAAGATATACAAGAAAATTCTCCAAAATCTTCCAAAGGAAATAGAAACTCTCCACAAACCCATGAAGAATTTGAATCAGAAAGGACCAAAAAGATGGAAGCCCTCTGGGAGGAAAAGTGGGAAATGATGCAAAAGAAATTCACGCATCTACAAAACCAGTTTGACCAAACTGTAAAAGAAAACCAGGCTTTAAAGCAAGAACTAATAAAGCAAAGCCAAAACACCAAGAAATTAGAAGAGAACATAAAATATCTCACCGACAAGGTGATAGATCTGGAAAACAGGGGGAGAAGAGAAAATTTAAGAATAATTGGACTCCCAGAAAAGCCAGAAATAAACACCAAACTGGACATGGTGATACAAGATATAATCAAAGAAAATTGCCCAGAGATTCTAGAACAAGGGGGCAATACATCCACTGACAGAGCTCACAGAACACCTTCTACACTAAACCCCCAAAAGACAACTCCCAGGAATGTAATTGCCAAATTCCAAAGCTATCAAACAAAAGAAAAAATCCTACAGGAAGCCAGAAAAAGACAATTTAGATATAAAGGAATGCCAATCAGGGTCACACAAGACCTTGCAAGTTCTACGCTGAATGATCGTAAGGCATGGAACATGATCTTCAGAAAGGCAAGAGAGCTGGGTCTCCAACCAAGAATCAGCTACCCAGCAAAACTGACTATATACTTCCAAGGGAAAGTATGGGCATTCAACAAAATAGAAGACTTCCAACTTTTTGCAAAGAAAAGACCAGAGCTCTGTGGAAAGTTTGATACCGAAAATCAAAGAGCAAGGAATACCTGAAAAGGTAAATATTAAGGAAAGGGGAAAAATGTTATCTTCTTTTACTCAAACTCTCTTCTATAAGGACTACATTTATATCAACCTATGTATACTAATATGTGGGGAAAATGTAATGTATAAATAGGGGGTAAAGAAAGACCAAATAGAATAATGGTTCTCACACAAAGATTCACATGGGAAGGGGAGGGGAAGAAAACTCCTATAAGAAGGAGAGGAAGAGAGGGGAGGGGGGGGTTACTTAAACCTCAATCTCAGGGAAATCAACTCTGAGAGGGAAAAACATCCAGATCCATTGGGATCTTGAATTCTATCTTACCCAACAAGGGTAAGGAGAAGGGAAAACCAAGGGGGGGAGGGGGAGAGGGAGAACAAAAAGGGAGGGAAAGAGAGGGGGGAGGGGGAGGGAACAAAAAGGGAGGGACTAAAAAGGGAAACATCAAGGGAGGGGACAAGGGGGACTGATTCAAAGTAAATCACTGGACTAAAAGGTAGAGCCGAAGAAGAAAAGGTTAGAATTAGGGAAGGCAATCAAAATGCCAGGGAGTCCACAAATGACAATCATAACTTTGAACGTGAATGGGATGAACTCACCCATAAAACGTAGACGAATAGCAGAATGGATTAGAATCCAAAACCCTACCATATGTTGTCTTCAAGAAACACACATGAGGCGGGTTGACACCCACAAGGTCAGAATTAAAGGATGGAGTAAGACCTTCTGGGCCTCAACTGATAGAAAGAAGGCAGGAGTGGTAATCATGATATCTGATAAAGCCAATGCAAAAATAGACCTGATCAAAAGGGATAGGGAAGGTAATTATATTTTGTTAAAAGGGACTCTAGACAATGAGGAAATATCATTAATCAACATGTATGCACCAAATAATATAGCACCCAAATTTCTAATGGAGAAACTAGGAGAATTGAAGGAAGAAATAGACAATAAAACCATACTAGTGGGAGACTTAAACCAACCATTATCAAATTTAGATAAATCAAATCAAAAAATAAATAAGAAAGAGGTAAAAGAAGTGAATGAAATCTTAGAAAAATTAGAATTAATAGACATATGGAGAAAAATAAATAGGGATAAAAAGGAATACACCTTCTTCTCAGCACCACATGGCACATTCACAAAAATTGACCATACATTAGGTCACAGAAACATAGCACACAAATGCAAAAAAGCAGAAATAATGAATGCAGCCTTCTCAGATCACAAGGCAATAAAAATAATGATTAGTAATGGTACATGGAAAACCAAATCTAAAACCAATTGGAAATTAAACAATATGATACTCCAAAACCGTTTAGCTAAAGAAGAAATCATAGAAACAATTAATAATTTCATCAAGGAAAATGACAATGGCGAAACATCCTTTCAAACCTTTTGGGATGCAGCCAAAGCGGTAATCAGAGGCAAATTCATATCCCTGAAAGCTCATATTAACAAACAAGGGAGAGCAGAGATCAATCAATTGGAAATGCAATTGAAAAAACTCGAAAGCGATCAAATTAAAAACCCCCAGCAGAAAACCAAATTAGAAATCCTAAAAATTAAGGGAGAAATTAATAAAATCGAAAGTGATAGAACTATTGATTTAATAAATAAGACAAGAAGCTGGTACTTTGAAAAAACAAACAAAATAGACAAAGTACTGGTCAATCTAATTAAAAAAAGGAAGGAAGAAAAGCAAATTTACAGCATTAAAGATGAAAAGGGGGACAGCACCTCCAATGAGGAGGAAATTAAGGCAATCATTAGAAATTACTTTGCCCAATTATATGGCAATAAATACACCAATTTAGGAGAAATGGATGAATATATACAAAAATACAAACTGCCTAGACTAACAGAAGAGGAAATAGAATTCTTAAATAATCCCATATCAGAAATTGAAATCCATCAAGCCATCAAAGAACTTCCTAAGAAAAAATCCCCAGGGCCTGATGGATTCACCTGTGAATTCTATCAAACATTCAGAGAACAGTTAACCCCAATACTATACAAACTATTTGACATAATAAGCAAAGAGGGAGTTCTACCAAACTCCTTTTACGACACAAACATGGTACTGATTCCAAAACCAGGCAGGTCAAAAACAGAGAAAGAAAACTATAGACCAATCTCCCTAATGAATATAGATGCAAAAATTTTAAATAGGATACTAGCAAAAAGACTCCAGCAAGTGATCAGAAGGATCATTCACCATGATCAAGTAGGATTCATACCAGGGATGCAGGGCTGGTTCAACATTAGGAAAACCATCCACATAATTGACCACATCAACAAGCAAACTAGCAAGAACCACATGATTATCTCAATAGATGCAGAAAAAGCCTTTGATAAAATACAACACCCATTCCTATTAAAAACACTAGAAAGCATAGGAATAGAAGGGTCATTCCTAAAAATAATAAACAGTATATATCTAAAACCAACAGCTAATATCATCTGCAATGGGGATAAACTAGATGCATTCCCAATAAGATCAGGAGTGAAACAAGGATGCCCATTATCACCTCTACTATTTGACATTGTACTAGAAACACTAGCAGTAGCAATTAGAGAAGATAAAGAAATTGAAGGCATCAGAATAGGCAAGGAGGAGACCAAGTTATCACTCTTTGCGGATGACATGATGGTCTACTTAAAGAATCCTAGAGATTCAACCAAAAAGTTAATTGAAATAATCAACAACTTTAGCAAAGTTGCAGGATACAAAATAAACCCACATAAATCATCAGCTTTTCTATATATCTCCAACACAGCTCAGCAGCAAGAACTAGAAAGAGAAATCCCATTCAAAATCACCTTAGACAAAATAAAATACCTAGGAATCTATCTCCCAAGACAAACACAGGAACTATATGAACACAACTACAAAACACTCGCCACACAACTAAAACTAGACTTGAACAATTGGAAAAACATTAACTGCTCATGGATAGGACGAGCCAATATAATAAAAATGACCATCCTACCCAAACTTATTTATCTATTTAGTGCCATACCCATTGAACTACCAAAATACTTCTTCACTGATTTAGAAAAAACCATAACAAAGTTCATTTGGAAGAACAAAAGATCAAGGATATCCAGGGAAATAATGAAAAAAAACACATATGATGGGGGCCTTGCAGTCCCAGACCTCAAACTATATTACAAAGCAGCAGTCATCAAAACAATTTGGTACTGGCTAAGAAACAGAAAGGAAGATCAGTGGAATAGACTGGGGGAAAACGACCTCAGCAAGACAGTATACGATAAACCCAAAGATCCCAGCTTTTGGGACAAAAATCCACTATTCGATAAAAACTGCTGGGAAAATTGGAAGACAGTGTGGGAGAGACTAGGAATAGATCAACACCTCACACCCTACACCAAGATAAATTCAAAATGGGTGAGTGACTTAAACATAAAGAAGGAAACCATAAGTAAATTGGGTAAACACAGAATAGTATACATGTCAGACCTTTGGGAGGGGAAAGGCTTTAAAACCAAGCAAGATATAGAAAGAATCACAAAATGTAAAATAAATAATTTTGACTACATCAAACTAAAAAGCTTTTGTACAAACAAAACCAATATAACTAAAATCAGAAGGGAAACAACAAATTGGGAAAAAATCTTCTTAGAAACCTCTGACAAAGGTTTAATTACTCATATTTATAATGAGCTAAATCAATTGTACAAAAAATCAAGCCATTCTCCAATTGATAAATGGGCAAGGGAAATGGATAGGCAGTTCTCAGATAAAGAAATCAAAACTATTAACAAGCACATGAAGAAGTGTTCTACATCTCTTATAATCAGAGAGATGCAAATCAAAACAACTCTGAGGTATCACCTCACACCTAGCAGATTGGCTAACATAACAGCAAAGGAAAGTAATGAATGCTGGAGGGGATGTGGCAAAGTAGGGACATTAATTCATTGCTGGTGGAGTTGTGAACTGATCCAACCATTCTGGAGGGCAATTTGGAACTATGCCCAAAGGGCGACAAAAGAATATCTACCCTTTGACCCAGCCATAGCACTGCTGGGTCTGTACCCCAAAGAGATAATGGACACAAAGACTTGTACAAAAATATTCATAGCTGCACTCTTTGTGGTGGCCCAAAACTGGAAAACGAGGGGATGCCCATCAATTGGGGAATGGCTGAACAAACTGTGGTATATGTTGGTGATGGAATACTATTGTGCTCAAAGGAATAATAAAGTGGAGAAGTTCCATGGAGACTGGAACAACCTCCAGGAAGTGATGCAGAGCGAGAGGAGCAGAACCAGGAGAACATTGTACACAGAGACTAATACACTGTGGTATCATCGAACGTAATGGACTTCTCCATTAGTGGCGGTGTAATGTCCCTGAACAACTTTCAGGGATCCAGGAGAAAAAAAACACCATTCATAAGCAAAGGATAAACTATGGGAGTGGAAACACCGAGAAAAAGCAACTGCCTGAATACAGAGGTTGAGGGGACATGACAGAGGATAGACTTTAAATGAACACTCTAATGCAAATACTATCAACAAAGCAATGGGTTCAAATCAAGAAAACATCTAATGCCCAGTGGACTTACGCGTCGGCTATGGGGGGTGGGGGGGAGGAAAAGAAAATGATCTATGTCTTTAACGAATAATGCTTAGAAATGATCAAATAAAATATATTTTAAAAAAATGGGGAATAGCTTAACCAAATCTTCTAAGGTACAGACTGAGCAATTTTTAAGATTCACAGAACTTAATCAAGGTTCATTCCTTCTTTCAGTCTCTCCATTACACTAGTATATCAATGATCTTATTGATGTCAGTATTTTTTCACTGATGCAAACTGTCTATGTAGTGACTCTTGTTAATATTATTCAATTAAAGTGTCAAATAAGCGTACCCAACAAGTAGGAGGCTTTCCTCAATTTTTTTTGGCATTGTATGGGGTGCCAATGGAGCATCATTCATTCTCACCTTGATTGTTTAATCCTTTCTGTCATCTATTGCTTTGATGACAATCCTTATAATGCTCCCCTGTGCAATTCCCTTAGCCATTGTTGTCTATATAGGGACAATAAAGTCAAGAAAAAGAGATAAGGGAATGAAATGATCTCAGGTTATAATCAATAGACAATTTGACTCTAGTTATGTTCTATTCCCTTCACTAAAGTCATACTTGTGTGCCTTACTGAGGGATGGAGATGAACCTAGGATGTTGAAGTCTTTTCCAATGGTATGTAGGTTCCAACCAGCCTACCAAACCAAGAAGATATTAAATATGGGCCTATAAGCATTTGGTTGGGGTTTGGGAAGAGTTTAGCTAATATTAATGAGGTTTATAGCAAAAGGGTTGACTATAGGGTTTGAGGAGGGGGAGATAGAGGAAAAGGCAGAGACACAGAGAGACAGATACAAAGGCATGGAGATAGAGTTAGAGAGATAGAGACTTACACATGTACAGAGAAGAATATGGGGAAAGACTAAGGCAAATGGAGATAGTCTTTCAGGATAATTATGTTGCACTTAAATATGAATCAGGAAAAACTATTTGGAAGCCCTGAAGATATTGTGTAGGGGATCATTTTTTCTATCTCACAAGTGCTCATATAGAAACTGTTAGGCCTTGTTTTAATGTTTTACTGTATCTAATTAGTTTGCACTTTTTTTTGCCTTGCCTTACCAATACTGATTACCCACACATCAGTGTGTATGTACACATTCCTCAATTTCCCTTGACTTTTGTATCTCATCGGTTACATGATAACAAATTCATGTCCATAGCATTCCAGTGTCATTGGTGAAAGTGTTTTCTTCAGTTATGTAATTATTGCCCTTGTTTAATGATTGCGGCCAGTAGTTTATTGATGCACATTCAGATGTGATGCTGAGATTCCTGTTAGGCACTATGCATGAACCTGGCATTGCTACATTCTGTGAATCTCAGTTGAGGTAAATTTTTTCTTCCAAACAGGAAGACTTGTCTTTTTAAGCTCTATGAAAATATTAATTTTCTTTTCTAATTGGGTGTATGGAAGGAATAGCTTTGGGGAAGATAATATGGCATTATTTTTGTCAGAAAAAGTCACTTCTTTCCTTTAGGATGTTACTATGAACATTCATCCCTGCGTTCAAGGAAATGGAACATTGAGGGATACTAGAAAGGGATATTGGATGCTCTAAAAGAAGAAGAAAAATTCACTGTTTAAAAAAGGTCAACATCTTCACCATCTGCTGGTTGTATCTCCATAGTGCCCTTGAACAAAATTGAAAAAAAAATAGATTCAAGTAACAATAGAATGCTTGGTGAATATTGTTAAAAACACTCCACTAAATGTCAAAAGATACTCCACTGATATCCACTGAGATGCCTTCATACTCTGAGATTCTGTGACTGGATGAAATTCATAAAATATCTGCTCTAGTTGGTCTAAACATGAATCAGTAGCTAAGATAGAACTTGGTTATAAGGAAGATTCCAATGGCTGAATTCATTAGGTAGATACCTTTCATCCTTGCCCTTCTTTGTTTTCTTCCACTCTCCCTTCCCTTCCTTTCCCTTCCCTTCCCTTCCCTTCCCTTCCCTTCCCTTCCCTTCCCTTCCCTTCCCTTCCCTTCCCTTCCCTTCCCTTCCCTTCCCTTCCCTTCCCTTCCCTTCCCTTCCCTTCCCTTCCCTTCCCTTCCCTTCCCTTCCCTTCCCTTCCCTTCCCTTCCCTTCCCTTCCCTTCCCTTCCCTTCCCTTCCCTTCCCTTCCCTTCCCTTCCCTTCCCTTCCCTTCCCTTCCCTTCCCTTCCCTTCCCTTCCCTTCCCTTCCCTTCCCTTCCCTTCCCTTCCCTTCCCTTCCCTTCCCTTCCCTTCCCTTCCCTTCCCTTCCCTTCCTTCCTTCCTTCCCCTTCCCCTTCCCCTTCCCCTTTCCCTTTCCCTTTCCCTTTCCCTTCCCCTTTCCCTTCCCTTACATTCCCCTCCCTTCCCCTTCCCTTCCATCCCCTCCCCTCTCCTCCCCTCCCCTCCCTCTCTACTCCCTCCCTACATCCTTCCTCCTTTCCCTCCTTCTTCCTTCCATTCCATCCTCCCTCCATTTCTTCCTCTCAATTCTTATTTTTATCCTTTCCTCTCTCCCTTCCTTACTTAAAACTGCCAGGTTGAACATCACAAGGCCATTAATACAAAATATTTACCCAGTTAAATGTTAAATTAATGTGCTGCCAAACATGCCCTAAAGTAGCTCTTTCATTTCTCTGATATCTTCTTGTGGGCAATGCCTGCAGCTCCTGCCACACACCAGCAATGCTACACAGGGGAATCATATCATAGCAGTTATTCATTTGTTTTCATCTTATGGTTTACATGCTTGGAATCTGGCACTTGAAGGAAGATAATCATTTTGTGCTGTGAGAAAGATAAAAAGAGAAGAATACAGTTCACCAACATAAGCACAAATTGAATATTAGAAACATGGCAGATATAGAGATGAGGTAACATTTTAATGATAGTCCTAGACTGCTATCATCCAACAACTTTTCCACTTGTATATTTCCAAAAGAACATTTTGTTGAATAATACTTGAAAGATATTTTGAAAATATATTCTGGGATAAATGACCTAGATTTCTTCTCTCCCTCTTTCTCCCCCTCCCACCTGCCCCCTTCTTTTCAGTATCTGCTTTGCTCCAATAAGATAGCTGAAACTGTGTTTTCTTTTTTTTTCATTAGTGATACTTTCTGTTATTATTTCACATTCAGTTTTGGATCTAATATTCCTCTACCTACTGGGCTTTCCTTTGTAACAAGGATTAAAAGAAAAATAGAAAAAAATAATCATGGTAAACCAACCAACACATTAACCATATTTGAGAATGTATGTGAAATTCTTCGTTTATATGCCTCTACTTCTGCAATCAAGGGCAGAAGGTATATTTCCCAATTCTTATTTTCAATTCCTCCCCAAATCTTACTCCACTTGAGGCACTATGTGACAGTGGACAGGAAGTAGAATTTGGAGTTAGGAAACTCTGTTTCCAACTCTTCCTGTACATATATGTTTCTCTAGACAAGTTTCTTTTGTCTGTGTCTCAATTTCCTCATTTTTAAATAAAAGGATTAGATTGATTGGATTCTCAAGTTCCTTCCAATTCTAATCCATGATCCTATGATCTTTTCCAGGGCCAGGCTTAGTAATTATAACACAATCATGTCACACTTTGAGGGGAATGTGGATTCTCCAAAAGCAGACTCCTTAAATCTGTTCAAAGATGAGGGAACAAGAATCTTATTTTTGAATTTTTTTAAATTGACCTGGTTTAATAACCACAGAAAATTATTGGATGATTCTGGATCTAAATGTGTTTCCCTACTTTTGTGTCCTCCCCTTTCCTTGGTGAAGGGATAAGGATGAGAAATCAAGTTGTTTCCAAACATCCCAGAGAATTTCAGAGTGAGGGATTTGGAAAGGAGGGCCATGTTTTGATTTTCATTTTTATCCTGTTGATTTGACAGAAGAAGAGGGAGTTGCAGCAGGAGCAAAAGGAGTAATGGAAGCCAGCTCCTCATTTATTTCCTATGGGTGGTCCAGGAGAGGCAGTGGGACTTCTGGGCTAACCCTCCAGTTTCTTCTAGCCTTCTGTTGTTTCCATCTGTCGCCCACCAAATCGAGTAGGAGGCCATCAAAACTGCGTTTATGTTGTTCCCACCTACTCTTGGCTCTGGCAATAGAAGTGCATGGTATGGAAAACTGGGTAGAGAACTTGCAAGTCAGTACTTAAGACTGAATAAGTGGGAGGATAAACTGTAGTAAAAAGTCATTGTGACCCTATTTCACATCCACCTGTTGGATGGGTAGCAAGCAGACTCAACATTTGGACTTAGTAGGTGTTCAATAAATCATGGATAGTTTTTCTGTCCTTTGTAAATATAATTCAACTGGTAAGATGTTCCCATGACATTTTTGCATTTACTATATTCATTTGGGCCTGGAGAGATTTTTGATGCATACCAGTCCAAAGTACACACATCAGTGAGAATATGGATCCAGTGCAGTGACCTCAATTAAAGTTATTTTACTAGAATAGTGACTTTGTATGGGATATAAAGGGAGAATGACAGTGAATGGCTAGCTTTATGATTCTTCCTTTGCCTCAAGTCTCTCCCAACTCCAATCTATTTTCCATTCATGTGTCAAATTGGTTTTCCCAAAGTACAGGTAAGATCATATTATCCCTCTCCCCATCCAATAAACTCTAGTTCCTCCTTCTTACATCTAGAATCAAATAAAAGATTTTGATTTATCTTTTAAAGCCCTTCATTACCTGGCCCCTTTGTAGTCTTGTTATACCTTACCCTCTTCTATGTTTTGCAGAGTCTCATGACAAGATCTCTTTGCTATTCCCTACTACTTCATCTCCTGATAATTCTCACTGTCTGTCTCTGGTACCTTAAACTCTCTCTCTCCTTCTCTCTATTTCATGGCTTCTTTCAAGTCTCAGAGATAGTCCCCCTTTTACAAGAAGCTTTTCCCAGACCTCCTTAACCTTTGTATATTTCCCTTGATACTATCCCTCTCTTATCCTGTATATGTCTGGCATGTACATAATTATTTATATGTTTTCCTCTTTAGACTATGCATTCCTTGAGAATGTGGTCCCATTGTTTCAGTCACAGCTAACTATTTGTGTCCCCATTTGGGGTTTTCTTGACAAAGATACTAGAGTAGTTTGCCATTTCCTTTTCCAGATCATTTTACAGATGAAGAAACTGAATCAACCAGAGTTAAGAAACTTACCCACAGTTACCCAGCTCGTGTCTGAGGCTAGATATGAATTCAGGTTTTTCTGATTACAGATCCACTGCTCCATCTATTATTCCACCTAGCTGCCCCTCCTTAAGAATAGGGCCTATTTTATGTCATTCTTTATATTACTAGTTTTTAGCACAATGCCTGGCATGCATTAGGTGCTTATGAAATGCTGTTGACTGACTGACTGAATAGTGACCAGATCTGTGATTAAAATAGAGAATATTTGGATGAGAAAACTCTATTTACCACTGTAGGTTGTTACCTACAGTTACCACCTTCTCTGCAATATAAGCTTGCAAAGGTTATTGGGACATAGAGAAAAAGCGACTTGCTCAGGGTCACATAGATGGTATAGGTCAGAACCAGGACTTGAAGTTAGGTATTCTTTGAAGCTGGCTTTTTATCCACTATGCATTGGTATATAGCCATGGTGGTGAACCTAAGGCATGCATGCCAGGATGGATACTCAAAGTCCTCTCTGTGGGTACATACACTGTTGCCCCAACACAGAGTTCACCATAGTTAATTACTAGAAAGCCAGAGGGATGCAGGGCTGGCCTGCTCTCCTCACCCTCCATGGGTGCCTGAAGACATTTCTCACACCCCTCTAAAAGGTTTGCCATCACTGGTATATGGTAATATAGTGTACTTCCTATATAAATATGAGGCACTTGACCTATTGTTAAGAGAACCTGACTTTTGAACTCAATAGGGAGATGGGTCACAATGGCCACTTTTCATATGATTGAAAAAGTTGGAACAGGTACAAATCACATGATTTTATGTGTTAAAGAGCCCTGTATTTGTGGTTGGAGAACCTGCACTAAAATTCTAACTCAACCACTTGGAAATTGGGGGTACTAGAAAATTAGTGGAGAGAACTAGTTCATTAATTCAATGGAAAAATAACTGTAAGAAGTCTAGGAGCCATATTTATGTTTTTAGATATCAGTCAGTAAGTCAACAACCAGTAGAAAAACCAAAAACATTTATTAGGAATAGGAGGGCCCCCTTATCTATGGTTTTAGTTATCTATAGTCAATCTCAAGCACTGGGAAGTCCACCCTTGAAGTACTGGAAGCCTACCTCTGCTCTGGTCTTTTCTGCTTTCACTTTTAGTTATTATTATTATTTTTTTTTTGTGGAGGGTGGGTAGGCCTGATATTATCTAGCCAAGGGGCAGGAACCAGGTGTATACATACAGATACACACACGCATGTCAGTAGCTATTTACATTTATCCATGGTTTCAGCCATCTATGGTAGGTCTTGGAACATAATCCTCCTGGAGATCTAGGGCCCTTACTGTAATTACTATATATTTACAGCATTGTACTAAACACAGGGCACTGTTCAGGTATAATGCCTAGGCTAAGGGTGTTGGAATTGCAATTAAAGGAGTTAAATAAGTCCTCAGGGAAGTCTGAGATTTGATCAATGGGACTCATAACTGAAGTCCTTCAGTGGAAGGGGAAATATACTTTGCTTCAAAAGAAATCCTGGACAGAAAATTTAATATGACTTGAAAATTTGCCTCAATTTAAAACATCGGTTGTAAATATTATGCTAGGTGGTATGGTTACAAGAATTAAACTAATAAATGAATAACCAAATTTCACGTGCCTTCAAGAAATGTAAAACCTATAGACAAATAGGCAAATACAAACTATATGCAAAGTAAGTTCAAGGGGGAAAGAGTACTAATAAATAGGAGATGAGAAAAGATATAATGGAGGGACTGGAGCATGAGATGGCCTTTGAAGGTACACAACATATGTTACCTTATAAGAAACATTTGATAAAAGTAAGATGGGTATTACATCCAAACAGCAGATGAAAAAACTGAAGCTTTGAACTGGAAATGACTTGCTCATTGTCATGTTGCTAGCAATTTTCTTAGGTTAGATTCCAATTCAGGTCTTGCCTCTCCATGCACTATGGTGTCTAATAACTTCAACTGAATTCAGATTTTCAGGTTCAGGCAAATAATATCCCAGGCATGGAAAGTATTTGGAGATATGAACACTTAAAGATTGTCAGTAATTTTGGAGGAAATGTGTGGAATGGCAGAAATGTCAGAAGTCTAGGGACAGATAAATGCCTCCAGTTTAAAAAATAAACATTGATTTTGTGCCTTAGAGACTAGTGATCTTAAGGTCGGTCCCTCGAAATATTCTTGAATGGATTATTAAAAAACACTTTGTGAGTATCTAAAAAAAAGAATTGGTTATTACTAGGAAAGAAAGTTTGGGTCACTGATAACAAATCATGGCAGAGCAATTTCATTTTCTTTTTTTGATAGGGTTATTAGACCAGTAGATTAGAGGAATGCCATCAGCAAACATAATATATCTTGATTTCAGCAAGGTCTTTGACAAACATCTTCATTATATTCTTGCAGACAAGATGGAGAAATGTGGGCTGGGTGATAAATAGTAGAGTGAGATGCCCGCCCATACCAAAGCTCTAAATAGGAATTCTATTGGCATCTGGGTCCAATTTAATTGGGAGGAATAGTGGTGGAACAGACTATTCTCATCAGGTTGAGTATTGCTAGAAGTGTCCAGTCTCCATGGAGAGTAAGTCCCAAGCTTCTATGGCTTTCTCCAGGCCCCTGGCGGTGGTAAGAGGAGGAGCCCATTGGAAGGGTGATTAAACTGTGGGGTGTCTTAGTGATTCCTCCGTATTGTACTTGTGAAGTTGCTTTTGGAAATTTTACATTTCATAATATTTGGCCATTACATTTTATAGTCTGTGAATCAGTTAATTAATCAGTCAACAAATATTTAGTAACTACTATATGCCTGGCACTGTGCTAGGTGCAATGGAAACAAAGATAGATAATAATAACAGTCCCTGTACTCTAGGAGCTTACATTCTATCAGAAGAGGCAAATCCAACTGGGCAATCCACTAAATGTTGAACGTACAAAAAACCTCAATGAAACAAATCATGGTCCTTGAACTGAAAGAGCTCAAAGTGATTACATGCAAATAACTTTAAATTATAGTTACATGTGTATACATGTACATATATGTATAAATCCACATGATAGGAAATGCCTAAAATGAATGTAGAATATGCATGAGATAGTTAAATATAAAGTAGTTTTAAAGGAAGGGCATTAGCAGCTGGGAAATGGTGGCACTCAGGAAGAGCTTAGTGTAAAAGATTAAGGATAAGATGCAACTTAAAGGAAGCAAAGGATTATATAAGATAGAAGTGAGAGGGGATTGCATTCCAGATATGATAAATTATCTTTTTTTGGACCCTACATGTTCGCTAGCTATCCTTTCCAGCCTGACATCATCCGCAAATTTAATAAGGATGTCATTCTCTGCCTTTATCCAGGTCATTGATAAGAATGTTAAGCAGAAGAAGACCAAGTACAAATCCCTGGAACAATCTACTCTGTATCTCTTTCCACAATGACATTTAACCATTAATGATTATTTATTGGCTCAGCCATTCGACCAGTGCCAAATATAAACAATTGTACTGCCATCTAGACTGCATCTTCTCCACAGCATAACATGAAATGTTTCATAAGATGCTTGATGAAATATAAATTACCTTGCTTCCTTCCCTCTACAATTTTACCCTGTCTCTTTCTGTATTTGTCTCTCTATCTCTATCTCTCTCATATCTATCACTACGATATTACTTTGATGTGCCAGTTGAAGAAAACCTTATAAAAATGGAAATGAGGTTCTTCTGGTGTGATTTTTCTTGATGAAAACAATTTTTTTGTGACCGCCATTTCTTTTCCTCAATTCTCTCCAACCATGGCTATAACAATATATTCTAGAGTGTTGCCAGGAGTCAAAAATCAAGATTCTTGGCTTACAGTTTGAAGATTCCATTACCTACCTCCCCTTTTTAGTTGCAGAAATTGGGATGACGTTTGTTTATCCTGTGGCATTTTTCTCCTTCTCTAGCATCTTTTAAAGATCATGGACAATGCTCAAGAAATCATAGCTTTGACTTGGTACCAGCAATATTCTTAATGAAAAGCAATCAATACAAACAAACAAACATTACAATTGAAAGTGAGTTGCTGGCTAATGAGTACATCTGAGAGAACAACCAATACATTTATGACTTATTCTTTGGTTTTCACTTCCAACGTTTTTTCTCCTTACCACTAGTAGTAACATGTGAAGGGTTAAGCCAGAGGCTTGACTTTCTCATGTTAAATTCAAATAATTTAATTGTTAATGTCCTTTAATAAAATCAAGCCTCCTGACTAAACCAAAGGATCATAGATTTAGAACTAAAAAAGACCTTAGAGGACTTTTAATACAATAATTTCTCTAAAAATATCCTTACTTTCTATATTGTAGCAACTCTGGGACAGAAGGGCAAGGGCTAGACAAATGAGCTTAATTGATTTTCCCAGGGACATACATGTAGAAAGTGTCTGAAGCCAAATTTGAACCCAGTTCCTCTGAACTCCAGGTCTTGCATTCTACCCACAGTGTCACATAATAGGACCCCACAATAATTCCTTTTTCACAAATGAGGGAATTAGGGTTCTGGGAGAGTGAACAGTTTCCCTATAGTTGACCAGATGGTATCAAAAGAATATTTTGAACCTAAGCCTTCCTGATTCTAACTTCAGCACTATATCAGTTTTGTATTCTCATTAGATTATTTCCTTGACATGCAAATATAAATGATAATTATTTATTAAATTTTCTTCCTTGTTAAGAAAAACAGTGACTATAGATAATCCATTTAAAAAGCCCATGGAAAAATTTGGAATATTTTATTTGGTGATGAGATCAATGATATTCCTTCCCATGAATAATGCTATAATTAGAAATATCACAAAAGCTAAAAGTTATAAATTTTAGTTTGGGGCAGTTCCACATGGTCAGGGAGCCTCATTTTTTGTGAGTTGAGAGGTTCAAAGTTCTAAATTGTCAAGAGATGAGACCCTCTTGTAGTTATCTTCAGCAACGGCACCTTGTTTTGGTAGAGGAGAGTGAAACCTTAACTAAAGAAATCAGGTACAGAAAAGTTTTACAACAAACAGTACATATAAATTCTTTTAAAGGAGTTCTAATTTGTTGATACTCTACTGGTACTCCCAAAGTATCTGTGAGATCATCATGTGGATATTTCTATTCCTGCCATGCATACACACACAGTGTGACTCTTGTGAATTACCTCCTGAATTGACCTTTCTCCAGGCTTCTGTTCAATGAGTGATTGTGCTGACTATTGTTTTCCACAAAATGATTTGCCCATCCTTATTCCTATATGAGGCTCTCCATTCCAACTCCAATCTCTTCATCAGCAGTCAGAATCTTCCATATAGTAATATACAAAATTTTACTTTCAAATAGAATGATTTATTTGCCTCTATCCCTTATTAAAAGACTTTTATAGATGAAGAAATTGGAGTCAAGGATGGTATAAAAAGATGATTTAATCAAGATCAATGAAAGAATATTCCTATTAGTAGGTAGACACCAAGCTTGAAGGCAATTTGGTGTATGAATGAGTGAATGAAAAAGCAGTGTTTAAGTATTGCTGTTTGTCAACACTGTGCAACGTGCTAGATATTCAAAGAGAAAAGTAAGATAGTCCTTATTCTTAAGGGACTCACATTCCAGTTAAGAGGGATGACACAGGGAGAATTCAGAAGCAAGTCAAATGGGAAGCTTCATTGGGCCTTAGGGCTTGGTATTGTTAAATTTATGGTTGGACTGAATAATATTTTAGATGGTCACCAGGGATTTAATTACTAAAGCCCAGATGAATTACTAAAGTCAGAAAAGAATTTATGGTATTTTATTTTACAATAAAGAGGGAAGATATTAAGGAAGAGAGAAAGAGAAGAAAAAAGAGACAAATAGCTGCTCTGGCCTCCTCTGAGACAGGCAGGAGTTCAGAGGCTGCAGCCAAGGGAAAATTGTTTCAAGATGACAGGCCTCTCCAAAGGCTGGTGCCTCCAGAAAGGCCACGGGAAAATGAGTCAGCCTTTACACTCACCACATATCAGTTCAAAGGAACAGGGTCACCAGGAAACAGGTCCAGTCAGCACTCTTCTGAATGAAAAATTACTCTCCACTTCAATAGAACTGCCATTAGAACTTCAGCTGAAGTAGAAGTCCAAGTTGAACTTCCAGAAGTTTTTTATTTCAGGTCCTTTGTCATTCTCTTTTAAAGACCTTTTTTCTTGTGTCACTTCCCTTAATTTTTACATCTACCAATCACAGCTGATGCTCTGCTCTAGGATCATCCAGAAGGCAGTCATTTGATTCTCATTCATCACCCACTCTTTCACAGTGGGTTACAGACCTCCCACTCAGTGTGTGACATGGGTGTTCATAACTTTTTTAATTAAATCCCAAAATGGGTAGATCTCCATACTCAACTTTTAAGTACCATGATTATACTTTGGGGATTAAATCCAAAAATAGACTGGAGATTACAATTTAATCTTCACAATCAAGGAAGAGCTAAATACCTTCATTGTTACAATCAGGGGAGAGCCTAATCCCATCTTTACTATAACAAGGCAGGTATTAGAACACAGGGTTCTTTAGAGGATAGCACAGGGTATAATTGTTCTACACATATGTATACAGATATGTATAATCCAAATTGTTAGCAAAATAGAACTTCAATGCTGACCATGGAGTCAGGAGAGAAGATCAGTCTTCAAATCCTTCCTTTGACCCTTATTAATTTTATGTCAGTGATGAGTCACTTAGTTTCTGTTCGTCTCAACTTTTTCATTTATAACCTCTCACGGAATAGTTGGGATGAATAATTCTAATAGCAAATAGGTAGATTTATAGAGAGATTTAGGTTTTACAGAGTGATTGATAAATATTATCTCATTCAATCCTATAAATTTATGAGATGGATTATGTTTATTATTCTTATTTTGCAGATAAAGAAATTGCAACTGAGAGATGTTACAAAAATAGTGTCTAAGGCATGATTTGAACTCAGGAATTTCCTGACTATAAGTCCAAAGCCATCCACTGGTTTACCACTATTTACCCAAATTATCAAATGAATTAATGTATGCAAAAGTGAAATATAAATAATAGTTATTGTTATAAAGCATTGATTCATATGATGAGAAAAAACTGGTGTATTTAGAAGGTTTGCCTATATTACATAGAAATAAGTTTGAAAGAGGTAATCACTCAAAGCAAGCTGATAGGACTACTGTGAGTGAAGGGTGGCTGGCATGTTATGAATTATGAATCCAACCCCACCCAGTCATGAACATGAAGGTCAGAAGGATTCCTCCATTTGTCTTTAGATCTGTCCAGTGATTAATGGATTTCAAATTATTGGCAGGAATTGAAAAAAACTATGAAATTACAATTGAACTTTCTTCTCAGTGAACCTGTTTCTTTCTGAAATTACCCTGTCTGAAAATAAAAGCATGAATAATCTCATGACATAGGAACCATGAGAGCATTTTTAACTGTCTTTCACCATATTATAAATCAGGTTGATTTACAGTTTTTTCAAGAAAACTAAAAGATTTTTTTTGTGGAATATTTTTTGGAGGAATAGTAAAACACTAAACATAGAACCTTGATGCAGTAAGTGCTCAATAAATGCTATTGAGTTGTACTTAAAATTCATTTATATTCTTATGCGTGTACTGATATTTGTTTTTGTTTTGTTTATAAAATATGCTTTGCTGTATCTCAAAGCTTATAATTTAAATTCCATTCATCCTGTTCAGATCTTTTTTTTAAACCCTCATCTTCCATCTTAGAATAAATACTGTGTATTGGTTCCAAGGCCGAAGAGCAGTAAGGGCTAGGCAATGGGGGTTAAGTGACTTGTCCAGTCACACAGCTGGGAAGGCCAGATTTGAACTCAAATTTGAACCCAGGACTTCTAGGCCTGGCCCTCAATCCACTTAGCTATCCAGCTGCTCCCCATCCCCACCCCATTCAGATCTTTGAAGGGCTTTCCCACCACTGAAAGATCAACTGAGCTTTGTTTGGGTCCAGAGGAGCAAAAGGTGGAGACTGAAGACAGGGAGATTTAAAATCAATATGAAGATAAATTCCCACTGATGTGATCTCTTCTTGGTCTTAAAGGGGAGGTTGTGAGCTTCCACTCACCAGAAGTCTTCAAGCAAAGACTGAATGATTATTTGTCAGGGATATTGTAGAAGAGATTGTTGCTCAAGAATGAGTTGGATAACATCCTGACCTTTCAGGTCCTTGGCAACTCTGTGATTCTTCAGTTAAATGATCCAAAAAGACATATCTTTGATCTACAGAATAGATATTCAATCAATTATATTAGAAAATTTGGAGATGTCATTGATGCCAAATATTTAAATAAACAAATTCAAGAAGATTTGACAATAAAAGGGCTAGTCTGTAGCATTTTGTAACCCTAGTCATACTGTTTTCTGATAATAAAATTCTTCAGTTCAAGAATCTATGGAATACCTACTGTACTCAATTATTGTCCTAGGTATTAGGGGTAAAGAAACAAAATGAAAAATCATCCCTCCCCTCAAGGAAC
Organism: Monodelphis domestica; assembly: GCF_027887165.1. NCBI lineage: Eukaryota > Metazoa > Chordata > Mammalia > Didelphimorphia > Didelphidae > Monodelphis > Monodelphis domestica. Next base: position 29,337,526 of record NC_077227.1, on the reverse strand, counting down.
TTATATTCTACTTAGTGAATACAATATTTCAGTTAAATGTCTTTACATGGGCAAGTTTTTCTCCCCAGTCTGTCACTTTTCTGCAATATATTACCCTTGTGTTTCTTTCCAAATCACAAATATTATTTCTGCTGTCAGAGAGTTCAATCAGAGATTTTCAGAACTTTACTCTTTTGTTTCTATATTTTATACTTATGTAATAGAGGTAGACTCTAATCACTTAAGAGGTGTATTTGCAAAGCCTGGGCATTTCTTAATTTGAGGAACTTCTATTTTTGTCAATCATTCAATCATTTTAAGCACCTACTGTGTGCCAGGTATTATGTTAAGTCCTGGAGCTTTGGAGAAAATTAACTCTGCAAACTCTTTGTGAATTCCTCTTTGCAAAGAATTTACATTTGCACAGAGGAGATAATGAAAATATATAACTACATATAGAATAAACACAAAGAGAATAAATGAAAACAAAACAGCTAGATATAAGGGAGTTTGGGGATTATGGCATTAAGGATTGGGGGTTTAGAAAAAGGTTCATGTGATTCTTGAGCTTCATAGTGAAGGAACAGAGGAATTCCATGAATAGAGATTAGGAGGGCTGCATTTCAGGCAAAAAAGATGGAGAGAGGAGATGGAATGTCATGTTTGAGGAAGAGGGGAAAGGCCAGTTTGGTAGAATATGAAAAGAGGGACTAATATTCTATGCACCTAGGAAGGTAAGTTGGGGCAAGGTGGTAAAAAGAGGTTTAAAGGCTAAACAGAGTTAATATTTTATCCTAGAGGCAATAACAAATCACTGGAGTTTACTGAGTCGGGGAGTGACATATTAGAGCTGTCATTAAGGAAAATCACCTTGCCAGCAGTTTGGAAGATGGACTGGATTGGTGAGAGACTTGAGGCAGAGAGACCTATTAGAAGGTCATGGCAATAATCTTACTGGGAAGCAATGAGAGCTTGAAGTAAGGTTGTGGCTGTGTGAGTAGAGAAAAGCTATCAGATGCCACTGATGCTGTAAGGTAGAAATTGAAGATGTTGCAACTGATTGGATATGTGGAGTGAGGGAAGGTGAGGAATGTAGAATAATGCCAAGGTTATGAACAGGGAGTTTGGAGAGAGATGGGTTTTTGCACAAAGATAATGAGTTCTGTTTTGGATGTGTTTATTTTGAAATGTCTCTAGGATGTATGATTTGAAACATGTGGTAGGCAATTGGTGATGCAAACTGATGCTCAGAGGAGAAGCTAGAGTGCTCTGTCTGTCTGTTGTCTTTCTGTTGTCTCCCTCTCCCTCTCTCTCTCTCTCTCTCTCTCTCTCTCTCTCTCTCTCTCTCTCTCTCTCTCTCTCTCTCTCTCTCTCTCTCTCTCCTTCTCTCTCTCTCTCTCTCTCTTCCTCTCTCTCTCTCTCTCTCTCTCTCTCTCTCTCTCTCTCTCTCTCCTCTCTGCCTTCTCTCTGTCTTACTTGGGTTATTGTAAAACATCAGACAGAACTCTTGCCAATTCGAATTTTCCTCTTTCTCCCACCTAATCAAGAAATGGGCTTTTTTTTTTCATCTTCTATAACCTCTCAGGAGATATGCAAACCTCATTCCATTCCATTGTTAGCACAATCAGGGAAGCAAGGCCATAGTAGCTGTGGCCAGGAGTCCTAATGAGAGATCCAGCTACTCCTCCACTCTGAGGGGAATTGTAGCCATCTTTAGAAAGCTGACACAACTCCAGCTTTTTAGCCTGTTCCAGGAATTGGCAGCACAGCAAAGCAAGGACTTTGGATCAAGAGTTCAAGACCCGGGCTTAGTATCTAGGCTCTGTTACTGCCTGTGGAACATTAAGCAAGTTGCTTAACCTCTCTTCATTTGAGTTTCTTTATATGTAAAATCACAGAGTTGGACTTGATAGCCTGTAAGGTCCCTTGTAGTGATAGAGCTATGATGCTCTGGTCTTAATTGAGGAATTGCTGACTGTTGATCAGCGGTAGATACAGAGAGCCATATGAGAACCTACCATAATAGAGTAAGGCAGCTTGGGGGTACTGGTTCCTCAATGCTTTTAGTTGTTGGTCTTTCATTGTAATCCCTTATATTTACTGTGTCACTGTGGAGACTCTCATCATACTCTCAGATGTACCCTTAGCTTCTGTGAGTCTTTATGTATAACATATATATTTTTTTCTTTTTAAAACCCTTCTTCCATCTTTGAGTCAATACTGTGTATTGGCTCCAAGGCATCAGAATGGTAAGGGCTAGGCAATGGGGGTCAAGTGACTTGCCCAGGGTCACACAGCTGGGAAGTGTCTGAGGCCAGATTTGAACCTAGGACCTCCTGTCTCTAGGCCTGGCTCTCAATCCACTGAGCTACCCAGCTGCCCTCGTATAGCATAAATTTAAAGACTTAATGATGACTTTGTTATGAGGTCAGCCAAAGCTTTGTCTTTGACAACGCCATAAGAACCCTTCCCTATTTCCTCAGTATCATTTGTGTCTGAGGTTGTGGAAGTCTTATAATCAGAGTCTGTGGGACCTTGCGGAACATTGGCTTTTCTGCTTTTTCTTTTGGGAGGTGGGAAAATACTATATAATTTTAAGTGAAGCAATAATCAATGTCTTGAGCACAATAGTTGCTCAATATATGTTTGTAAATTTGACAATCAGTGACATTTGAAACCAGAATCATTTGGATAATCCTCTTTTGAATATTAAACTTAGAATTTACCTTTGCATATGTTATGTCAGCTGTGGGTAACCTTTACATCTTTTTAAGATATATTTCCTGATATGAAAAAGGAATGATTATTAGTAAAGATCAGCTTCCTTGTCTTCTAGGAAACTATTTACTGTAGGTTGTCATCCTATAAATTACTTTTTATTATTCAGTCTCTCTCTTATGCTCCTCTTTCATTTCTAAACTCTAGTTTTAGGTTTCCCCAAAGTTCTGCCATTGGCCTTCTTTTTTCTCTCGACATTTTTTCCTTGGCAATTTCATACACTAACTTTGGACTCACCCATGACCTCTATGTGGATGACATTTAATCCATATTTCTAGTCTTAGCCTATGTCCTTAGCAGTTGGACCCTTCATCAAGTCTTGCCGGCTCTAGATGTACCATGCTGCACTTTGGCCTGCTTCCTATCATGTTGCTGCATAGCAACATTCTCCTTACCCCACACATCATCTACTCTCTTCTCTCCCTTTCCTTTTATTTCATGTTTTGAGAACAGTAATCAAACTAATAAGTCCATCTCTATAAAAAGAATATTGTTTAATTGTCCCATGACTATATTCTACATCTTTGTGATTTCCTTAACTATAACATGCCTCCTTGTCACCACTTGTCTATTTATGTGAGCATCTTCTGTTAGAATCTAAAATCTTAGAGGGAAATGATAAATGTTTCTTTTTGTAGTTTTAGTGCTTAGCAGTGTACATAGCAAGTGCTTAATAAATGGTTTTATTTTCATTTAAGGTCTTAACTGTGGTGAGGAGAGAAGCAGAAAGGGGAGAAGAGAGGGATTGAAATTGAGTCTAGGACTACCTATCCATGAATTTTTCTTTGTTGTCCCCTTTAGTGTGGTCCATTAATTTATAGAAAACAAAACTGGTTTACCTGTGTCTGGAGACAAAACCCATTTAAAAAGTATAGACAGGAAATAAACAAGATGCAAAGGTAACTGATGCCAAAATAGTGAAGAAGCAGAGGATAGGGAGGAAGAAATGATGGGAGAAATTCCCCTGTTTCCAACACAGTAGCATATTATGTCTAGGCATATTAGGTAAATAAGCTCCTTAAACATATTAGGTAAATAAGGTGCCAACTGACCATAATTCTATTCAAATTAGAGGAAATGGTATGATTTCCTTTGCAGTTCTCTGCAAAATCTCTCTACAATTCCTTCCTCCTCCCCACTTTGGGGATGATAGGGTTTTGAAATTTCAGACTTCCCCTTCCCAGGTAGTTTTCCCATCCCATGATCCTTCAGTAACTTGTTCTGGCAGGGGGAAAAACACTTCTGTCTGCCTCCTTGCTGATAAGAGGTTACATATTCATTCATTCATTCAGTAGAGCATGGTAGTCAGGCTGATAATTATCTCCATTTGTAGACCTGTTAAACTTTGAGTACTCTCAAGGCTGTTTTTGACATTCTTGGGGGAGACAGTTACACTCAGTGGAGTTCTTTCTCCCTTACTGCCAACTCTCCCCACCTCCTGCCTTCAAACCAGTTGTTCCATGCATATTGTATGAAAACAAGAAGAGCCCCTGGGTACAATATTCTATCAGTATGGTTCTTCCAAACAATTTTCTTAAACATTTCTTAAACTTTTTCCCCATTTCAAAAAAAGAAGCCAGTGAGGTTCCCATGAGATTGACTTGGCTCAAAGGATGAGTGAGTTTCAAAATATCTGGATCCCTTGAGTCTAATTTTATTGCCTTGAAATTCAAGAAATATGAAAATCTCGTGTTCTTGAAAAGAGAGATCTGTGTCTATCCAGGCTTTTGCAATATTTATAACTTGCTGTCCAACTTGATTCTGACCTTGGTGCCCATCAGATTTGCTGTCTAGGTAACTGTACTTATATGAACATGTTCATGTATGTGCATGATATGTATACACACATATACTTTCATTTTATCTTTTTATATTAGAGTTTCAGATCAGTACTTATCATTGACTTTTAGGATGATAAAATTGATATCTTAAAGCTAATTAATTCCGACAACCTTTTTATTTTACATATGAGGCAACTCATTCAGAGTAGCAAATTGGCTTGTTAATTATTTGGTTGAGTTCAGCAAACATTTTTTAAAAGACAATTACTCTGTGCCAGGTCTTATGTTGGGTGCCAGGATGCAAAACCAAAAGTGAACCTGGACTAAAGGAGCTTACATTTTTTTAAAGAGGATGTATTGCATGCACAAATTAGTAAATATATATCTTACATATATAGTATATATATGTGTATATACTAATTTTATGTATATGTATATATACCTATAATTATCTCTATCTATCTATCTATCTATCTATCTATCTATCTATCTATCTATCTATCTATCTATCTATCTATCTATCTTTGCCAAAGAGACAGATGATAATTTCAGTAGGGAGAGAGTTGGGATTGGGTAAGAGAATCAGTTAGGTAACAGAGTAGAAAGAGCAGAGACTTAATCTCTATGTGACTCTGGGCAAGCTACTTTAACCCTGTTTGCCTCAGTTTCCTTTCTTAACTAACCTGGAGAAGGAAATGGTAGATAGCTCTAGTATCTTTGTCATGAAAACCCCAAATGTGGTCATGAATAATAGGGCACGACTGAAATGACTACATTCCAACAACAACTATAGTAAAAGTCTGGTTTAGGAAGGGGTACCTGAGCTGTGTTTTGAAGGAGGCAAAAGGTAGAGATGAGAAGATGAGAAGAAAGCATATTCCATCCATAGGGAACCCCTTATATAAAGACAGATAAATGGGAATTTCTTATACAGGGAAAAATTAGGAGGCCAGTTTGTCTATAGCAGAGAGCACATGAAGGGCAATGGCATGAAAGAAGACTGGGAATCAGAAGATCAAGGCTTTAAATTCCAGCTGGCAGATCTTGCCTCTTCTTCTGGAACCATGTTGGTAAACCTATGGCATGTGTGCCAGAGAGGTCTGCTCTCCTCCCCTTTTCCATGCATGCCTGAAGACATTTCTCGCTCTACCCACCCTTTTGCCCAGCAACCCAATAGGAGCACTTCCTCTCTCCCCTGTCTGGGATAAGGCAGGGAGCTCACATGCAGCATGGTGGTTGTAGTTTGGGCACTCAGTCTCTAAAAGGTTTACCAATACTGTCCTAGAGGCTATTTAGAGAGCCCCTAAAGATGTGTAAATGAAGGAATGATATCTTAAGATTTATCTTAGGAATATCAGTTTAACATCCATGTGGAGGACAGGTTGGAATGAAGAGAGGCAGGATGCCAATTAGCCAATTTTTGGGCTATTTCAGTAGTCCAGACAAGAGCTGGGTTAGGGCCTCTAATAGTAAAGAGATAATAAGTAGAGAGAACAGGTTGATAGAGGATACCAAAGAGCTAATTACTGACTCAGCCTGCAAGGACAAGTGTTTTTTTTTTTCACTTTAGACTTTATTATGTTTACTTGATTATATCTTTAACCAATGGAATACATAGACTTCATTCGACTTTTCAACTAGAACTATATGTCCTGCCTCTAGTTTAACTTTTCTCCAATCTCAGGCTTTATCTTGGTGCTTGAATAACTGTAATGCATTGTTGTGATAGAATTCTTCCTTAACCCCCAAATCTTTAGTGATCCCCCATCTCATATTCTGCAGGAGGTTTTTCCATGTTTTTTTTTTTTTTGTTGTTGATAGTATCTAATCTTTGAGATTACCTCCTAGGGGGGTAGTTAAGTGACACAGATTACCAGTTCTGGAGTCTAGAAGATCTGAGGTTTGAATGAGACCATGGACACTTCCTAGCTTTGTTATCCTGAGCAAGTCCCTTAACCCCATTTTCCCAGTCCTTACCTTTCTGTCTTATAGTTGTTTCATCTGCTTTATCTAACATTGCGTATACATAATTCCATCTCATATGTACATAATTATTTCCATTTGGTTCTTCCATAAGTGTGAGCTCCTTAAGGACAAATACCACATCTTTGCTTTTCTTTTTGTTGCCAGCACTTAGCACAGTACCTAGCACATAGTCAATGCTTAATGCATGTTTGTTCATGTATGACTGACTGAATGTATTAAGTCCTAAATTTAGCCTTCAAGGTTTTCTATAGTCTAGCTTTAGCCCATTGTACCAGTCTCATCTCACACTGTTCTTCTTTTCCTTCTACATAGACAAATCATACATCACCAATTTCATTCCATTTTATTTCTTGCATTCTTCTTCTAGAACCATGCTGGTAAACCTATGGCATTTGTGCCAGAGGGGGCTGCTCCCCTCCCCTTCTCCATGCATGCCTGAAGACGTTTCTCACTCACATTTCTTTGCATGAGCAAAGAGCTTAGGCTGTTTCCTTCAAATTAAGTATATTCTTTCCTCTATATCTCTTGAAATCCTTTCCTCCTATTCCTAGCTGCTGTCTCTTCCTGTCGCTTTCCCTGATTTCTTTCTCACCCTGCGAGCTGAAAATGATCCCTTTGCCTTCAAGTTTATCACTCTTTGCATGCCTTTCGTCCATCTTTAGAGTAAGTTCGTTGAGGTAAGAATCCAGGTTACATCCATCTTTGAATCTTTCTTACTGAACTCTTCCCTTCCATAGAACAAACACTTAAGGACTAGTTGGAATTTTTGTTGCTAAAATCAGAATGCTACACTAGTCTTTAGTTCCACTGTTGGCAAAATGTAGTCAACCCCGTTATCCCTTCTAATTAGAATCAATGATTAGACATGGTTTTTGTCCAAGGCGTCAAACTTCTGCAAATACCTTATGGTGGAGTTCCTGGATCCTTTTAAGGATCATATTAGGTGCCACTTCTTACATGAGGACTTTCCTGGCTCTCCTTTCCAAATTTTAGTGCTCCACCTTTAAAAAAATTACTTATTTACTTAGTCATGTTTTTAAAAATGTTCTTTATCTCAGGTAGAAATAAGATCCTCAAGGGCAGACACAGCTTTTATTTTTTCTTTTGTACCCTTTGTGGCTACCACAGTGTCTGGTATGTTTAACAGATGAATGGAGATTATTTTAGGACAAGGTCATTTTCCATTTTGGCCCAGTGGATTTCACAGTGGGTACTTAGTAAATGTGCATTCAATTGTGCCCTGTAATGCTTGTTCCTACTTTCTGAGATTACCTTTAATCTATCCTGCCTAAAGCTCATTTGTACAGTGTTGCCTATTCCACTAGATTGTATGTTGCTTGTGGGCAAGGACTGTCTTCTTGGGCCTTTCTTTTGCCTTCACATAGTGAGTATTTAGTAATTGCTTGTTGGATTAATTTGAATTGACCCAACTTGACTCGAATTGACTTGATGCTCCATAAAATTCAAGTCTAATGCCTCTTTAAGGCATGGAATTCTATAAAGTCTCACCAAAACAGCATAAACCCAGGAATGGTTCTACCAAATGGAAAGAGCTTTGAGGATGGCTCCATGATGCACTGGCTCTCCTACTTATTAGCTATATGACATTGGGGAAAGTTCCCTTCTTTTCTGGGCTTCATTTTCTTTTTCAATAAGAGGAGGTTGGAACAGATAATTTCTTAGGTTCTTTTGTGCTTTTGAATTCTGTGATTGGCAATTTCTAACCTGTACTGGGGTGATCTGAGGTCTCTCCAAGTCTGGAGTGGCTCATCATCACATTGGTCACAAGAGATTGGGTTTTCTGGCCACAACAACTCCTATAGACTGTCTGTGAGGATGGAGATGGGGTTTGTAATCTATGCTGGTGGAATGGAGTTCCTACACTGACAAAATCACACAGACTTTTGGAAATCACATTCATATTTACAAAGAAAGTGTAATAAACATGAGAGGAAGTGATGACCTTTCTCTTCATTCATTTCCTATCTGGGTATCTTATTCTCAACTAAATACATGCCTGCCCTCCTCCCTCCTTTAAAAAACCTTCCCAAAATACTTAAATAAAATTGTAATTGTCCTCTATTCCCTTCTCCTATCCCCACTTGGGATCTTTAAGTAAGGAAAATAGTCATCTGGCAGAGGTCAGAAAATACCTACTTTATTATCATAAAGAGATCCTTTGTAAATTCTTATGTAATTCATAGGCAAAGTTATTTCATTGGGAATCTTGCTAATGCTATTGGCTCCCCTTGGCTTTCCCCTTTCTTCACCACTAGTCTCTTCTACTAGGCTTTGGTAGTATTAGCAGAACAATGAAATCTCAACTAGATTCATGAATTTTTTGTTTTCTGTTTTTATTTTTTTAAAACCCTCACCTTCCATTTTAGAATCAATACGGTGTACTGGTTCTAAGACAGAAGAGAGGTAAGGGTTAGGCAATGGGGGTTAAGTGACTTGCCCAGGGTCACACAGCTAGGATGTATCTGAGGCCAGATTCAAATCTAGGACCTCCCATCTTTAGACCTGACTCTCAATCCATTGAGCCACCCAGCTGCCCCCAAATCCACATCCTTTCATAAAACAAACAGCCACTGTAATGCAATTAGGTTCATTGTGGATGGTAACCCAAGAAAGTAAATCAACAACCCCTGTAGATTCTACTATGGATGGAGATATCAGGAAAGTAGCACATTGATCCTTGAAATCTCAGATAATATGTACACACACACACACAAACACACACACACACACGTATATGGTGTTTCATAATGGCCTTTGACTAAAGAGAGTAATGTTTTGCCTAAGGAAATTATGACAGGGTCCAGAGGATTTCTCCAACCTCCTTCATAGGAGAGGACCTGCAGGCTCAGTCAACAAACTTAATAAAAGTGCCTACTATGTGCCAAGTCCTGTGCTAATGACATGCTATAAAATAAAATCATATGATATAAAGAAAGACAAAAGGTGGTCTCTACTCTTCAGGAGCTCATGGGTTAGTGGGAGACAACATACTAGCACTTGTATATAAACAAGTTACATACAGGGTAAGGGGAGGTATTTATCAAGCATCTTGTAGGTACTAGAAATAGTGTCAATAGTGGGAATACAGTGTAATTTTAACAGAAGAAAGTTAAATTTCATGGTAAGGCTCTGTGTAATCAATACATAATCAGGAGTACTGGGTTCAGATTCAATCTTTGATGCTTCCTAATTGTTTATAAGTAAGCCACTTAACTTTTCAGCCCCCGTTTCTTTGTTTCTTTACCCATAAAGTAAGGCTAGTAATGCCAGTGTTTAACCACCAGGTGGCACTGCTAGCAACTAACACAAGAAGGTTCAGGAGCTGCGAGAATGCTGCACCCCATTGAAGAAAAGCCAAGTCTTCTCTAGGGTGTTTTCAGTGAAAGAGACATTGTCTCTTCGTCCACCCTTTCCAGGTGGCCCCACTGACCGAGTGGTCTAAGAAGTGGACTTAGTGTGGATCTACCCAACAAGAATCAGCTCGGAGCCCCCACCCACTGACACTGCTGTATCTGCTCCACCATGTTCCTAGATCTCAGTAAGTCCTAGTCACAGGATACTGCCACAATGGAGTTGGCCCCCACAGGAACAGACCTAGCATGCTTAACTGAGTACAGGTGTTTGATCTTTTCATAGACTGAAAGCTATAAAGCAGTACAAAATAAACACAGGCACTAGGCAGCGACATGCCTATGAGTTCTCTTCAATCCAGGCAGGAGACAGAGCAGAGAGGCTGCTCTAGATGGAAGAGCTGTAGGAAAGGCCCAGTTCAGTTTGCTTACACTTTTTTTTTCCCTCCAGGGCTTTTTCACTTGTGAGTGGATAATGGAGAATAGACAATATAGCATGGATTCCATCTGCTGTTTGACTCATAGCATGCAGTAGGGCTAGTCTTTAGAGGAAGGCCAAGGTCTTCAGACCTGCCTCTCTGGGCAGAGATCCTCTGGGCAGAGGACATGGATCTTAGGTGAGTCCAATACCAGGATGGTTGGAGATATTCTGTTTATTGTTCTACCTGCTTTTGACTAAAGGGACATGGCAGCATTAACTCCCTAACAAGCAAGAAAAGCCTGCCACCATTCTACCTTGGTGATCTGCTGACCTTACATCCTCCAGACCTAGTTTCTGGTGTCGTATTAGTACTCCCACTCGCCCCCTCCCCTGGGTCCAGTTACTTGTCAGTCTTGTTCCTTCCTTGGATTCCTCATTATTTCTGCCTGTATGGCAGCAAAAGGGGTGCTACATGTAGTACAAACCTCATTGGTCTTTTGTGATCTCTCCTCTTTCTCTTCTTCCTAATAATGCTATAGCATATAATACCAGAATCTCTGGGGTGTGGTAGAAAGAGCTTACTTATGATCTGCTTTCTACAGAGCTGGATTCGAATCACTACTCTAATGTCAACCAGCTGTGTGACTAAGGCTTATTCATTCTGCCTCTTTAAGCCTCAACTTAACCAGCTGTGAAATGAGTAGAGTTATATTAGCATCACTCCCCCTACCCCTCTTAGAATATCTTAAACTTAAAATATCATAAAATGTGCCCATTAGTCACATTTATGAATGAAGTCTCTGAGGATAATAAGATCCTAGATCTAGGGCTAGAAGGGACCTCAGGGATCATTGGTCTAACCTCCCTTATTTTACAGATGAGGAAATGAAGCCCAAGAGAGAGACAGTGACCTGCCTGGGAACATAACTAACATATATTAGAGTTGGGATTTCAACTGTGGTCAGCCCTCTAACTCCACATCAGCTCTCCTTCCACTGTACAGTGCTGCCTCCTGAGCCCTGCTGCTCCAAGACCATTTTAGCTTTGCAAATGTCACTCTTTCTAAATTTCAGCTAATTGATTGTTTAGTCCTCGTAAGGTATTCGAAGTCACAAAAGAGTTTTTAAAAGACTGTTTCATGATGGGCGACGCAGCTGGGTTTGGAGCCATTTGGTTCTGTTGCTTTATTTGTGGAACTGGGAGGGGATACTTGGGGGATAGTGATTTAATACTATTTCCGTTGGCATGTAATTGAGCTGAGAAGCTGAAAGAAGAACACAGCAAGATATTTAATTAGAGCCTTGATAATGGGAAAATACATGATATGAGCAATTTCATGAACTTTTCAATGTGCTTTTCTATACACGTTTCTTCTGAGGCAGAGACCTGTTCAAAACTATCCTCCTCTTTTCCCAAATGGGTTATTTAACTCCTTTGGGGCAGTCACATTAGTGGAACGAGCAATGGGCTTAGAAGGAATATACTTTGGATATTTGGCTTGATTACTTTGCTTACTGTAACACTGGGCAAGATACTTCAACTTTCCATGCCCCAATTTCCCAATCTGAAAAATGGCAGCAGTCTTTCTCACAGGTTCACTATGAGCAAAGTCCTTTTGTATTCTGTAATGCACAACAGAAATGAATTATTTATTATTAATAATAAGCAGCTTTATTAATAATAAATAATATTAACACTTATCTTTATGAGAAGCAACATGGTCGAGTTAATAGAGGATTAGCCTTGGAGTCAGGAAGACTGATAGTCAAGTCTTCCTGCCAATATATACTAACTGTTGGTCCCTGGGTAAGTTACAACCTTTCAGTTCTCCAGGTAACTCTGAGACTGTAAGCTATGACAAATTGTCATTTGATTTGCTAGAGAGAGTTTGCACAATAAATGCTAGTGATCGCCATTTACTTGGACATTTTGGTACACACAGGATTGTTCTGGTGTTGGTAGGTGGAGTCCTACAACAAATATGTGATAGTTTCCCATAAATACTATATAGGACAACAATCCAATGTAATGAAAACTTTCCTTTAGTTTCAATATCTTGGAGGTATCCAAATATCACGCCGGCTGTCCATTTGTTGCGTTTCGTTCTTGATACATGGCCTCCTCTCTTATTTTTCAGTCACATATGTCCTTGAAAATGTCTTCTAGCCCAATTTTTGATCACTAGTCATGATTATGGGTGGTGAGGAGGCAGAATTGGGTGCAGTCCTGGGCTTGGAATCAGGAAGACTTGAGTTAAAATCTGTCCTCAGACATTTAGTAGCTGTATGATACTGGTTAAGTGACAACCATATTTGCTTCAGTTTCCTCATCTGTAAAAAAAAAAAAAGGAGCTGGATAAAGAACTGGAAATTCATTCGAGTACCTTTGTCAAGAAAACACAAAATGGCGTCATGAAGTGTTGGGCCCAGTTGAACATCATCTCATCAGGATGATAATCATGACTGCTACAACTGGGTATCTTTAAGTGCATTAAGTGGGGCCTCTCCCTACCTAGATATGCTAAATATTTTTGAATTTTGTACATGCCCGTTCCCTCTGACAATAAGTAAACTTTATGAGGACAAGGACTGTTTAGCTTTTGTCTTTATATCTCCAATACCTAGCTCAGTGCCCGATATACAGTGAACATTTAGTGAGTGCTTGCTATATTGAATTGCTTCCAGAGCAAGTTCTTTCTTTGTTCTGACCTGTCATTTATGCTGTGTGACTATGATGACTTACTTAACACCTTGGGCTTCAGATTCCTTGTGTAGAAAATGAGAAGATGGGGCAGGTTGTCCTTTCTAGTTCTAGTTCTAGTTCTATCTGTGCTTCCTGTCATGCTTTTTTTGTTGTTGTTGTTCTGGGAACATTTGCACATAATAGGTAATAAGTTGATGCTCATGAATTTTTAATTAGGGTAGAAATTAGGGTTTTAATTTAGTTGCTACCATTAGTGTCTAATACTACTGGTGATTATATCAGGAAAAGTGTGATCCCAGGCTGCTACCAAGTGCCTTGGAATTAACAGTGAACTGAATGCAAACATTTCCTGGGACTTGGGTACATCCATTGTTACTGCATCTCAAATGACAACAGTTTAGATTGGTTATTTTTATGTTTGGCTTTTATTCTAGCTAAAAGATTAAATTTAGAGCCCAGTGATGCCATACAGCTGGGGGTCATGAACTAGCATGATTTCAAAAGAATCAAAATTAGAAATGGCCCAAAGGGCAATGGAAAGATGAATGGTGGGCATAAGCAGCCCATTAAGTGTGATGAATTCCTGTGTGTACAAAGTGGAATAGTAGATGTCATCAAGGGCATCTGAGTCTGGAAAGGAAGATGAGCTTGTTGAATGATAACAAGGGAGAACAGGTATAGATTCTACCTGTTGCATTAGTAGTCTAAAAGCTTTAAAATATCCAGAGTGGTTTCTGATTCATTAATCTGATTTTTTTTATGGGAGTTCAAAGGATCATAAATTTAGAACTGGAAGAGACTGTAGAAGCCATTGACTATAATGCCCTCATTTTACAGATGAGGAATCTGAGGTTCATAGAGGTTAGGTGACTTGTCCAGGATCACACAATAGTAAATGGACTTGTGGAAAGGTGTGGATAAGAATCACCTAGGATGAAAAGATATTGATGGTTTGCAACTTGTACCAGTGGAGAGACCATCAATAAGGTCAAAGTTGGGAGCCTATTTGCTATATCTCTATGCAATGCATAAAGGAGAATGATTAAAAGGTTTGATTCCTGTAGAGTTTTAAAATTATACATGTTCTCTAACATAACTTGATGGGGTGCAGTATAACAAACACTGCAGTTAGAACCAAAGGATCTATGTTCAAATGCTTGCTTTGGCACTTACTACTTAATCACTTCAACTCTTTGACCTTCAATTTCTCCATTTATAAACTCAATTATTTCAACATTTCTTCCAGCTCTAGAGCTAAAATTGTGCCTATGTGACCCTGGTCAAGTCATTTCCACTCTCTGATACTAATTTTCTTTCTCTATGAAATGAGGGTGTTGAATTAGAAGTCCTCTAAGGTCCCTTTAAGTTCTAAATCTATATTCCTATGATCCCATGAAACATAGGTATGGATATACCATCCACCAGCAGAATTCACAACTGCCCTCACATGCCTATTCAATTTTTGTCCATATCTTTTGATAAATCTTTCATAGAAAATTTTCCAAATTCCCAAGGGACCTTCCCTTGATTGTCTGACTATAATGGAAAGAGTACAAAGTTTGGAATGAGGAAAACTTTGTTTCCAACATTTATGTACTATGAAATCATGGGCAAATCTCTTAATTTCTTCAGGATTCAATTTTCTCATCTATAAAGAAGGTGCAATAATATAAGTTGTGCCTACTTCAAAAGGTTCTTACAAAGCACAAATGAAATGCTGTCTACTCTCCAAATCTGATTTTTGTGGTATACATTTTGCTTGTCATAACTTTTATTTTTTTCCTTTTTTAAAATTTTGTTTGGTCAATTTCAAACATTATTCCTTGGTTACAAAAATCATATTCTATGCCTCCCTCCCCTCCCCCCATCCCTCCCATAGCCAACATGCTATTCCACTGGGTATGACATGTGTCCTTGATCAGAACCTATTTCCATGTTATTGGTGTTTGCACTAGGATGTTCATTTAGAGTCTCCATCCCCAATCCTATCCCTTCAACCCATGCATTCAAGCAGTTGTTTTTCTTTGGTGGTTTTACTCCCACAGTTTTTCCTCTGAATGTGGATAGTGTTCTTTCTCTTAAGTCCCTCTGAGTAGTTCAGGATCACTGCATTGCTACTAGTAGAGAAGTCCATTACATTTGATTGTGCCACAGTGTATCAGTCTCTGTACAATGTTTTCCTGGTTCTGCTCCTCTCACTCTGCATCACTTCCTGGAGGTTGTTCCAGTCTCTATGGAATCCCTCCAGTTTATTATTCCTTTGGGCACAATAGTATTCCATCACCAACATATACCACAATGTGTTCAGCCATTCCCCAATGGAAGGGCATCCCCTCATTTTCTAATTTTTTGCCACCACAAAGAGCGCAGCTTTGTCATAACTTTTACTAATAAATCATAAGAGAATGTGAAGAAGGTCTCAGCAGCTTATGTGTACCCTCTTTGAGAAATCTATGGAAGGACATTGATGTATGTGATAGTTAGACCTGGAAGGGAGTAATCTGTATCTCTGCAGGGTATACTCATATGGACAGGATTGGAAGGCCATTAGAATATTATAGTATTCATATTTTTTTATGGAGAACTAGTGCAACAATGGCCATCTAGATGATGTGAATAGAGCACTAATTTAGGAGTTAGGAAGACTTGAGTTCAAATCCAGCCTCAGTTACTCACTAGCTGCATGACCCTGGGTCAGTCATTTAACTTTGTTGGCTTCAGTTTCCTCATCTGTAAAATGAGCTGTAGAAGCAAATGGCAAGTCACTCCAGTTGCTTTGCAAGGAAAATTCCAAATGAGATTACGAAGAATCAGACATAATTGACAAGATTGAAGAGCAAAGTATAACAACATTATGGAAAAACACTAGTCTTCATTTTTGGTTCATGAATGCATCACATACTTTTCTGGTCATACATCTCCACTATGATAGTTTTTTTGTTAATAGCAATTCTCAGTGGTAGTCCCTTCCCCTATCCCGTAAAGTGGTCTGTATCCTGCATTGCTCTTCTTAGTAGATCTCCTTATATGTTTCCTTTTCTTCTCTCTCTCTCTCATATGTTCTTCTCATATCAGTCTTTCTCTTTACTTTTCTCTGTCATATTCACACACCCCTGATCACTTTCCTTTTCCTGGGGAATGAGCTGTCATTGCCTGGTCCTATTTGCCTTTTGTTGAGGGATGGGGAGAGGTTTCAAAGGTTCTGACTCACAGTCACAGCCCAGGAAATCAGTCTGTAAGAGCAGGAGTATGGAAAAACACTGAAGAAATAGAGTAAGAATACTTGTCAAACCCAAGATTCTGCTTGAGACTCATGAACAAGAATCTAATCCATCAATTAATCAATCTTTCCAAATTGATTAAATGCTTGCTTTGCCAGTTATCATGCTAGAGCCTAGGGATGTGAATAAAAAGGAAGAAGCATGCTTTCTAATCATTCTTTATTAGTGGTCATGGGTGAGAAATGCTGAGAGCTGTGGGTGCTAACTGACTGGGCTTTAGAGAGAGGGACTCTGGAAGAACTGAAAACATTTCCAAGTTGTCAGTCACTCTCAAAATATTGCAAATGGCCAACTATTCAAGTCTATTCCATCTAGAAGGAGCTGATTGATAAATAGTTAGAGCTACCTTTGACTTCTGCAAGATTCATGGAGCTCTAACTACAACAGACATTTGGCACCAAGTGTAGCCTTTTTATTTTGAAAGTTTTATGTTAAAATTTTATCTTAGAATAATTTTTTTATCCTATGCATTTTTTAAACACGAACCACTATAATTAGAGTGATGAATTCTGTTACTTTTCTGATAACCATGAGAGATATAGTGCCTTAATCATGGGGCACAAAGAGAGAATAAGAAGCCAAGTCTGAAGCATTAAACTTTTAGAGATGAGTCATAATTGCAATGGAGCTTTACGTCTTTCCAAGTTTTATCCCAACATGAAATAAGCTTTCCTACAACCCTTAGAGATCCCTTTAAAGAGAGAATGAAGGTAGAGAGGGTAAGAATGCCCCAAAGAAGCCAATATGAGACCAGAGATAAGGGACATACTCCGCTGGGGTCTGGTGGGTGACCAGCACCTTGCAACAGATAGGACACTAATTTTTAGACAGGGGACAGGTTCCTAGTCAGATTCTATGTCTAATATGGGACTTTGTACATGATACTTAGTTCCAAGAGGTCTCAATTTCCTTATTGGTACAAAGATGAATTTGATTAGATGGTGTTAAGGGTATTAATGATGATAAGATTTAGAGTTAGAAGGGACTGCACAGATCACTTAGTTCAAACTCTTCCTTTCATTAGACAGTTGAGAAAATTGAAGACAAGAGAGGTGCAATAAAATACCCATTGTACACAGAAACGGAAAAATGGAGAATTAAATCCATGCCCATTTACCTGCCCTGCCACCCCAATGTAGCCATTTACTCTATAATGCTATGCAGTCTCTCTGGAGTGCTTTAAGATTTAGAGGTATAGTTTGCTCTTTTGTTTTTCCAACTCTCTGTTCTTACATTTAGGTAATGTGTCTGTTGGGTCAGTATGATTAAATCAACTTCACCAAGCATGCTGTATGTTTGCATGCCTATGATGTATCTTTGGAGCATAGACTCTTAGGAGGAGAGTAAAGAGTGAGAAGAATGGGAATGTAGGAAGGGGCAAGGTCATGAAGAGTTTGAATGCCATGTAGAAGCTAAGCCTGGAGATAAGAGGGAACCACTGGCAACTAGGTAGCCCAGTGGAGAGTGCTAGGTCTGCAGTCAGGAAGACGAGTTCAAATCTGGCTTTAAACATTCTCTGTATGATCCTGGGCAAGTTGCATACTTTTTGCTTTAGTTACCTCAACTGTAAAATGGTGATAATAATAGCATGAACCCCCTAGAACTATTGTGAGGATCAAGTGAGATAATATTTGTAAAACATTCAACATTTAGCCTGCTGCATAGCAGGCTTGATAAAATTCTTTCCCTTCTTTCTTTTCAGCTTCCCTACTTTCCTTCCTTCATTTCTCTAGAGTTTCAGAGAGGAACACTGACTTTCCCTAGACCACAAAGGTGCTTAGTGACAATAGCAGGATTTAAACCGAAGTCTTCTCACATGAAATCCAGTTCTCTTTTGACTAAATTTTGGCACTTTTTGCTAAGATAATTAAGAATATCATAAAGGCATATCTTTAATACAAGAAAATAGCATTCTACAAAGGTACAAAGACTGCCTGACCCTTAGGCAAATTCATGTAATGTTTATAACTTGCCTTCTTCCCTTACCTCACACATAAAGAAATCTTGATTTAAAATTAAGAGGAAGAAATAGAAAAGGCAATGCTTCACTTTCATTAGGAGAATTTTAGTGTTCAATGGGGTCCTAGTTCTATGATGACTTGTTATACTTATTAATTTAAATTTCTACACAAGATGAATCATCTCTCTCTTTCTCTCTCTCTCTCTCTCTCTCTCTCTCTCTCTCTCTCTCTCTCTCTCTCTCTCTCTCTCTCTCTCTCTCTCTCTCTCTTTCTCTCTCGCTCTTTCTCCCTCTCTCTCCCTTTAAATACTCACCTTCCATCTTGGAATCAATACTGTGTATTGGTTCCAAGGCAGAAGAGTGGTAAAGACTAGGCAATGCAATGGGGGTTAAGTGACTTGCCCAGGGTCACACATCTGGGAAGTGTCTGAGGCCAGATTTGAACCTAGGACCTCCGGTCTCTGGGCTTGGCTCTCCATCCACTGAGCAATCCAGCTCTTTAGAAAACTTTCCTACTATTTCAAGAGGATTGATTGTTTTTTTCCTAAAAATATTTATTTATTTTAAACATTCCCTTCACTTTGAATTTTGAATTTCAAATCTTTTTCACTCCACTGTCTCCCACTCAGAAGGCAAGCAATATGATATCAATTAATCGAAACATACTCCCTCTTATCCAAATAGTAAAAAAAAAGCAAGAAAAACAAAGTGAGACAATTATACTTCAATCATCCTCAGAATTTGTCAGTTTTCTCTCCAGAGAGCATATTTTCATCACAAGGCCTTTGGAAATGTCATGGGATCATTGAATTGATCAGAGTGGCCGAATCTTTCAGCCGATCCTCAGTACATCAATGCTTCTACTTGGCACAATGTTTTCCCATTTCTTCTCATTTTACTTTGTTTCTATTCATATAGTTCTTGTCACATTTTTCTGAAAAAACAAAAACAAAAAACCTACTCCTGATCATTTCTTGTAGCATTATAGTATGTCATCAGTCATTACACCACTTGTTCAACCATTCGTCAATAGACGAATATCCCCTACATTTTCAATTATTTGGCAGCACAAAAAAGAACTTCTATAAATTTTTTTTACAGAAAGGTAAAATTTCCTTTTTCTATCATCTCTTTAGGGTATAGATCTAATAGTGGCAGTGCTCAATCAGAGTATGCATAGCTTTTAAAGTCCTTTAGGCATAGTTCCAAATTGTTATTGAGTGGTTTGACCAGTTTATAATTGTACCAACATTGCATTAATGTACTAATTTCTTCCCATCTAACATTTGTCACTTCCTCATAGGTTTGAGGTGATACCTCAGAATTGTTTTAATTTACATTTCCCTACTCAGTTGTGATTTAGGGCATTTTTATATGATTATAGATATCTTTGATTTCTCCTTCTGAAAACTTCATATCCTTTGACCCTTTCTCAATTGGGGAGTGGCTCTTATTTTCATGAATTTCACTCAGTTTTCTATATACTTGAGAAATGAGTCCTTTATTAGAGAAACTCACTTTGTAAAATTTTGATATTATTTAATTGTCTGTGGTGCCTTTTAATAAAATGCAGTTGCCTTCATTATCTCTTTTAATTAGGTCTCTTTTTGCTTTTGCTTCTTCATAGGTCATGATTGTGATCTTTGCCTTTGTTTTTTTTTTTCCCATTGAAGCATACTAAATTCTGCTCCAGCCCTTTATTTTAGCTCTATGTATGTCTTTCTGTTTCAAGTGTATCTCTTGTAAACAACATATATTTGATTTTGGTCTCTAATTCATTCTATGATCTACTTCTATTTTATGGTCAAGCTTAAACTCTTCACAATTTTGATTACTATGTATTTCCCTCTATCTTATATTCTTCTGTTTATTCTTCTCTCTCATTTTATCCTGTACCCCTTCATTTGCTTCTGGTCTCTCTTCATCCACCCTTCATTTTTTAATTTCCCACCCTCTCTTTTATCTCTTTTCTATTTTAACTATTGGGTAATAGAGATTTATACCCAACTGAGTGTGTCTGTAGGTGGGTCTTTTCTTCCCTCTTTGAATCAATTGTTATGTCAGTGAGGTTCAGGACAGAGAAGAGCCCTCCCTTTCCCCCTCCAGTTTAAAGCTCTTCCTTGTACACCTCTTTTATGAGAAAATATCCTTGTTCTGTCTCTCCCTTCCCTTTCCCCTCACTAATTTTTTTCATTCTATTTTCATTTTCTTTGAGATTATGCCAACATAATCAACTCTCACTTGTGCCTTCTGTCTATGTAAACACTTTCTAACTTCCCCAAAATGATAAAGTTTATAGGAATTGTCTTTGAGGCTTTACTTATAGTTGATTTCATGTTATTTTCTTTTGGGTTTTTATCTTGGTCTTCCTTGACCCTATAGCAGCATTTTATAGTTAAGTTCTTTCCTTTTTTTTGTTTGTTAATTTTTTCCAGCCTATTTCTTGACTTTGAACTTCATGTTAATGTTGGATTCTGCTCACCTGGGGGTGGGAAGGCATTATCCCAACCTTTGTTTTTTTGGGGGGGGCAGCTATTTGCAAAGCTATTTCTGGGCATCTGAAAGTTTGGGGTGTTATCTTGGGAGAGGCTCTTGGCCTGAGCTCTGGTCTTTACTCTGGAATGACCTCTGCTCCTCTTTGCCTTAGAAATGAGACCAGGACATGTGTTTCCTTGTGAGTGACCCCAAGCAATGCTCTCCATCCAAGAACTATGGGTAATAGAACTGCTAATCAGCACCAGCTGCACCTACTGCAAAGGACCCCATCATCTCTCTCTGAACAGTTGTTTGACCTCTTTACCATCTCTAGAATGGAAACTCCTGAAGCTGTTGTTGCCGCCATGGCAATTGTGGTTGCCTCCTTGGCCCATTGTTCATGCTGGCACTGGGGCCATTTTGGATATACCATTTCTCTGATGGCACAGACTTCTGCTGACTCTGAAAATGTTTCTTAGTCTGGAAAGATGTCTCACTGACTTTTTTTTTTGCTTTACTTCTCCAAAATTTGATTTGAGGTATTATTTTAAAGGTGTTAAGGGGAGTTTTTGAGAATTCAGGTAGGCTGCTGCCTTTACCCTGCCATCTTGGCTCTGCCTTATAAAAAGTTATTGTAATAACAGAACTTGCTTCATTGTACTTGCACATAGTCTGATGGGGAGAAATTCAGCTTATGCTCTATTTTTTAATGTGACAAAAGATGCCATCTTGGAAGAAATAGAACTGGTAGAAACCCATAAATAAAGCTAAGCATAGCATTAAAGAAGGTCTGAAGTTTGAGAGGGTACCCTAATGTCCCAGAGAGCAGATCCTGCCATGAAAAGATGGGAAAAATGAGCAGACAACAAAAAAGCACATACCTATAGAGAATTTTTATGGAGAGAAAAAGCAAAGTACAGACACAGAAGGGGATAGTGAAAGCAAAGCTAACAAATGCAAAGTCCAAAAGAAAAATATGAATTGTACACAGATTCAATAAGAGCTCAAAAAGGACTTCAAAAACAAATTAAGAAAAAAACAGAGGAAAAATGGGGAAGAGAAATTAATGTGAAAAAAATCTGAAGGTTTTAGTAAACTATAAGTTTAATGTTAGCAGTGAGATATAGCAGTTAAAAAAGCTAATTCCTTTCTAGATTGCCTTTAGGGAGGTATATTGCTTAGAAACAAGGAGGGATGACTCTATATATGTTGTCTTGGTTATACATTATCTGGAGTATCTTATGCAGTTCTGGGTGCCATGTTATAAAAAAAAAAAGACTTGAATGGTTGGGGATATAACCAGTAGAGTCTAAGCCCATTGTTGAGGATATTGGAGAATAACAAAATAGGCTCAATTAAGTGTTGAAAGAAGGTTAGCTTGAAGAAAAATCACTTGTTGGAGGACATGAAAGCTGTATTCACATATTTGAGGGATCCAAAAAGGGAAGTTTTAGATTTTTTTTCCTGCCTGTCCTAATAGAATTAAGACCAATGGGTAGAAGTTACAAAGAAGGTTTAAGCTTGATGCAAAGAAAATTTAAATAAAAATCAGAGCTGGCCCCCAATAGATTGGGCTTCTTCTAAATGACTGGCTTCTACTTCACTAGAGGTCTCTGCCTTTGAAGATTGAATGGCCACCTGATGAATATGTTGTAATGGGAAAGGGATGTTTCTTAGGTACAGATTGGACTAGATCTGTTTGGTCACTTCTAGCTTCAAGATTCTTTTACTTAATGCACATTTCTATGGCTTATATGAGATCAGTTTAAGCCATACATAGAAGTGGACTTCCTTTGCCTGGTTAGCCTGGAAGCAAAGAGTAGAAGTTACAAAGAGGCAGATTTAGACTTGATATAAAGAAGACTATCCTGACAGTGAGGGCTGTACTAAAGTGGAATGGGGCATTTCTGTAACTATCAGATGTGCAAGTGGTAGTTTGTTGGGTGTGGATCCTTGTACTAGGACGGATTTGACAAGATGATCTCTTGAGTCCTTGTCAACTCTGAGATTCTGTGATTATGAGATAGTGAAGTTTAGGATGAGAAAAGCTAGATTTCACTATCTATTTCCACAATCTATTTCTGCGTGAGACAACATTTTTCATTATATAACTTTTCTTATAGAATAACATAATTAATTATATACTTTGGTATATTCTGGAACCCATCAATTATTCAGTCATCCAATCAATCAAAAAGCATTTGTGAAGCTTATGCTATATACCAGGATCTATGTATGCCATTTGTATGCTATTGTGCATACAAATAAAAAAAATGAAAATTAATTCTTCAGCTGATGTGAGTAATCTCTCCACTAGTCAGATCATAATTCATCCATGCCTTTCATCCCATGAAAATTTTGTCCTTAGCTCTCCATGGATTCTTTCCTCCCCCAAAGATTCATCCAATTAATTGGAGCTCTTCTACTGTGTCAATGCAATTTTGGAGTAGAATTTAGGTGACTGACATGTAGCAACACTAGGATGGATTAAAATGTTCTTTTGATACTCACAGCAGCCTCCTTTGCCACCTCCATTTCACATGCATGTTGGTAGCCTGGAAGAGCAATGGGATATGCTTTCTATTCAAAAGCACAGAGCTCCTAAGGACAGCTGGTAAGGTCCTCAGTGTTCTCACCAACATCATCAGAATCTATTGAATGTTTCTGGAAAAAAAATGTTCTTATAATGTGGTGTCCAACAGTGAACATCATTCTTCAGAGGGGATATAACCTGGCTAGTGTGCACTCGGCCTTGACTCTACCTGGATCTAAACAATATACATCTCTAAATACAACCAATAAGAAAATTAAGCTGCCATGTCACACTGATGACACTGAAATTTCAGGCCACAGAAACCTTCAGATTTTTTTACATGAACCATTGGAGCATGAAATTCTCAGTTGATTATGTACAAGGCTAGTAGAACCTTTTCTTTTTAACTTTTCTTATATAATTATATAACTTTTAAAATTAACAATTAATAAGAAATTATTTTATTTTGAATTTTAATAACAAATTTAATTAATAATTAATACAAATACTCTCCATGAAGATGGTAAAGAGGTGATTATCCCTGCATTAAGTTAATAAGTATGAAAGATTTTCATGATGGGGATATAGAGTCAGGGGATATAAATCTACCAGGGCGGTGGTCTCTAAAGATTGGCTAGGTAGATTTACTCAGCTTGAGGAAGATAGAGCTATACTTCCATATCAATTTTGTAAGAGACTTTCAGCAATCGGTTCCAACTAGATCTAAGGGCAGTTATGCTTAAATCACAAAAGTGTGTTATTTAATGAGGGTCAGGCATGGGTGAGTGGGGCTGTAGACTCTATTCACACTGAATGTTAGCACTTCATGAACTGCTTCTCATTCTCACTACAGGACCAAGTTCCTTTTATTCTCTAGCCATCTATGTCCTAAATGATATCCTTTATGAACTTCTTGCATGCAAGTTCAAGTTATCTTTGGTAATATGCCACATCAGGTTTATATCTAATATTAATATACATCATGCCTAATATATGTATGCATATGTATTTCCATTGTTATTAGGGTCAACAGCAACTTCAGATCTTCTGATGATGGTATTGAAAAATTTGCAATCATACAGGATCACTTTTATCTTTTAGACTTCTTTTCCTAAATTAACTTAATTAATTAAGTAATTAAATATATTACCTAAATTAACTTAATTAAATAAATATAATGAAGGAAAAAAGAAAGTTACAAAAGGTGTTAAGAATTTGAATGCTTTTAGAATTTTGAGCCTTAACTTTGCAAGGCCGTATGGGAATAGTAGAAGGAACATTTGAGTTGGAGCAAAGGACCTGACATTAAAATTCTTGCTCTTGCACTTACTACCACATGCAACTTTGGGTAAGTCACTCCTACTCTGTGGGCCTCAGTTTCCCCATATATGAAATGAGACAGTTGGACTAACTGACTCCATTGTCCCTTCTAGTTCTTTGATCTTGTGGATGCAAGATCTTTTTCTAATGAACTATGATTCATTACCTATTTCAGGACAGGGAATATTTTTGTTCTGGCTGTGCCCCAGTGTCTAGCAGAGGACATTATGCTATAGTAGATGTTTAATAAATATTTATTAAATTAGATTGAATTGTACTGAAGTACCTCTATGTTTATATTCTCAGGATAAATGAAGCAGAAGACATGAATCATTATTTACATTATATATAGTTGATATATGGTTATTTGGGTGCGTATTATCTATCCCAATACCAAATGAAAACTCCTTCAAGTCAGGGTCTGTTTCATTTTGACTTTGCATCCCTAGAGCTTAGCCCAGGGCTTGACACACAATAGGGGCTTATATATTCTTGCCGATTGATTAGTTAATAAGGAAGTTATAAACCATAGATAAGTATAGTTCTTCCATAGGTTCTTGGTAAAGAGCTAAGCAAAGGATTGAGTAGGCTTAATTTCATTAGTCCCCAAAGGGAAATGGCACTTCCTGAACCCTCTCATCTCTTGTTGTTCATGATTAGCACGGATTCAGGGACTACCCTGAAGATCACTGTAGTACATTACCAGCCCTGGTTGCAGGTGGGAAATTTGACAGCGATGATAATAATGATACTTTAAATTTCTCTAAATGCCTTCCTTCTAAGAAGCATGGAGCACTTCACAATCCTAGAATTTAATTTATTCTTACACCCTTGCTACTCTGCCAAAGAGGTGGCCATTATATTAAAGATGTCTCGGGGTTTGGAGGGATTCAGATAGTGGCGTCATTTACTGGAAATAGATCTGAAAAGGAGCCACTTGACTAAAAATGGTTTAAAATCAGTCTTGCAAATAGCATCTCATCTATTCACTCAGGGTGAATAACAGACTAGGCCAAATTAAGAGGCCCCAAACTCATTTCATTGATTCTTCTAGTGAAGTTGTTCTTTAGGGAAGGGGAATTGGACACAGTCCTTATTTATTTCTTAGATTTAACTTTGACTTCTCTTTCCAGCACCCAGAAGTTAGAATCCTAGGAGTAGGTGGAACTAGACTCTAGTCTTGATCTACCTCTATGATTTTGAAAGTCATGTCCAAGTGTCTCAGTTTCTCTATTTATGAAAGAGGAATGATAAGACCTGGGAATACAAACAAGCTTATAGGGTCATAGTCCTATCTAGATCTGGAAGGTACCTTGATGGCCATTTGTTCCAATCTTCTTATTTTACCAGTAAGAAACTGAGATCCATAGAGACTGTGGTGACTTGTTTAAGGTCATGCAGAGAATTGTCATCATTAGAATTGAAATTCAAACTCCAGAGGCTGCTCTTTCTACTGCATTGCATTGATTTTGATTATGTAAAATTTCCTGAGCTTTCTGGGAGAAATGAATAGGTATTTTCTCTCTTCTTTTTTTTAGAGGTTCCCCTTGCTTCCTGCTGCCATTAGATTGTTTTGGATATCTCTATTCGAAACTCTATTTCTAGTACACAGAAAGGTCCTGTAGCAGCTATTATCATGAACCTCATTGGATTCGTAGGCTACATTACTTGTTTTTTTTTTTCTTTTTGGATCTTCTTAAAGGGAGTGGTTATGGCATGTTCAGAAAGGATTAGCGCCTCTAGTTTGAGGGTCTGCCAAGACCTTACAGGGCTTCTCATCCACCTTTGGGGTCTCTCTGAAACCCAACTCTCATCTGTGGCTCCAAGAAGCTGTAGCATATGCAGTGACTACACCCTGGTAAAATGGTCTCAGCAGATAGGACTCAAATACATTAGTGGGTGAGGGGGATGTCTATCCCAGGCATGTGAATGCTTCTTTTGCAGGAATGGGCTGATAAGAACAATTCATTACAATACCTTGAAGGAGGAGGATGAAAGTGCTATGGAGTGTTTAGAGCTCAGTCAGACATTGAAGGTACCAAAGCCATCCACTGCATCCCAGACCCTCACTAGTCATCCTGACTTTTGTCTGGCTACTTGCCACTGGGCTTCAGTGACTCTAGAAGAGAGAATGAGGCTCATGACTTTGTGAAACTCTGTCTCACTTAAATCCAATTCATGTAGGGTCAAGACAGCCATCTGTGATATCATTGGTCCTCTTCAAAATGAAGGACATACACTGAACAATGTAAGTAGAACAGTGCTTCTTCGATTAAGCCAGTGGATAGTAGTAAAAAAACATTCTTTGAAAACTCCACACTCTATTCCTCCCCTTTCGATCTCCCACACACAATTCTTCATCAAAATTTGCAAACAGTACTCTTCCATTAAGGGCCTAATTTCCACTATGTGTATAGTCTTGTCAGGTCAAATAGAATCACATAACCGTAGAACCTGAGAGTAGTCAGGGCAGACCTCATTGCTTATCTAGACCAGCCCATTCATGAAGAAATATGCAGTATTACATACCTAAGAAGTGCTAGATAACGCTTTCCTTTTTACTAAAATTCCTCTGCCTTGCTTCCCAGAAACTACAAGTAGAAATCGTCCAATAAACATTCAAGTAAAGGGCTAGAGATACCAAAAGAGGTAAAACAAGGTCCATAACCTCAGGGAACTCACAGTCTAATGGAGGAGACAAATAAATAAAAATGTTTGTTGGTTGTCTCTTGAGCCGAGGATGACGATTGTCTTTGTGCGTTTTTGTGCACAAAGACACCTGTGCATGAAGATTTAAGTGGAAAAGTCGATGCACAGAGACAGTCCCACTCTCTCAGCGTGGGAAGCCTGGGTCCAGTGGCACGAAAAGTCGTTACACCTGGAGACTTCCTCAGCTGCATTGGATGGCCGTGTTGTCCTTTGTGCTCCATCACGCCCTAAGCACTCCACAGTGCCTTGCTGTGTTGCCATCTCAGCCATTGAACCTTCTTGTTGGTTTCTTCCGCCTGTTCCGCTGAAGCAGTCTTCACATGCTGGGTGAGCAAAGCCCTAGTTCACCAGGGGTCGACGTCGACCCGATGGCTACCCTCACAAGGTTATAAGTAAATAAGAGAAGAAAGTTGCTAGAATTAAGCGGAATTGAGAAAAGTTTCCTGAAGAAGATGGGATTCTAGTTGGGATTTGAAGGAAGCCAGTGTAGCTAGTTAGTAGAGAAGGAGAGGGAGGGCATTCCAGGTATGAGGGGCAGCTGAGGAAATACTCAAAGCTGAGAGATGGAATGTCTTGTTCATGGAACAGCCAATAGGCCAGTGTTGCTGAATCAAAGAGTACATGGCAGAGAGCAAGGTGTAAGAAGACTGGAAGTGTAGGAGGGGCCTAGGTTGTGAAGGACTTTGAATGCCAAGCCAGGGATTTTGTGTCAGACTTTCAGGAAAGAACTTTGGTGACTAAATGGAGGATAGTTTGGAGTGGGAAGATACTTGAGGCAGGCAGAATCCCTGCATCATTCTGATGACAGTGTCAGAGGAAAGAACAGGGCATATTTGGGAGATTTTTTAGAGAGAAACTTGAGAGGCTAGAGCCTCAGCTGGAGGCAAAACCCTACATCTACACTATGTGTTCTATGCCAGATCTGAAAGCCAATGGGGCTATTGCTCTCTTTCCAAGAAACAAGTCAGTCTGAAATAAGGATGTCCAGCTCTGTTTAAAAGAAACAAAAAAAATGTTTCTTCCTTGATAACTCATTGCTTCTTTTCTGAGGATTTATTTTTCTGACCGAAAATTATTAGGAAAGTGGCAAGTTATTATGCACCCCTTCTAAGTAACTAGAAGATAATGAGATATCAACTGATTATATTACCAAGTGTAGCTAAGGCAACAAGATTCTAACAGTAGTAGACAATCAAATATAGAATGCTAACTGTGTGATCTCAGGCAAGTAATTTAACCACTCTGGGTCTTAGTTCTATCATTTTTAAAATGAATAGATTAGATTTCTAAATACTGAAAACAATCAGACGCTTCGTGTGATATAATTTCTTTTTGAATTTCTTAGTCTTTGGAAACTTGAATTTCTATATTTCCCTTCCAACTCTAATTCATATAAAATGTTATCTCAGAGAGAAAAAGTCAAATTTCCATAGATGGATATAGTTGCTATCCTCATAACTCCCTTAAAATAAAACATGGATCAAACAACTAGCCACATAATAATATTTTACATTTTATAGCTTTTTAGTTTTCAAAAGCAATTATATATATACATACATACATACACACACATACATACATATATATATATATATACATATATATATATATATATATATATATATATAAATCTCATTTAGACAAGAGACAGGTGATAGAAACAAACTAAAGAGCAAGATTTCAGAGAATGTGAACACCTAAGCACTGTGGGTGTCTTCTGACTAACTTAAGCTATTTAAAATCACTAATTAGCTTATTATCACCCTAGGGTTTTCTAGCCTGATCAGAATGAATATAGAAATTTTCACATATTGAAAAGGAACCCTTGGGTCTTGGCTAATCTAAGAACAACAAGCATTTATTACATATTAGCTATCTGTAAGACATAATATGAGGTGCTGGACACATAAAGGTGAAACCGAACATTTATGTAGATAAATAAATCAAAGGTAAATTTTTTTGAAGAAGAACTGACAACTAGGGGATTCAGAATGCCTCAGCTAAAGGCTGCTTACCTAATTTTGTTAGCTCTGTCTCATCCTCTTCAACGTAGGGTCATCAAAATTTAGCATGAAACACTTTTTTTTTTTTCTTAAACTGAAGCCTTGAACTGTTGCAATTCAGATCTTAATTATACTTAGGTTGCAACTATTTTTCCTGGTAAAGTTGCTAAAGTAAAAGCCTTAATTTACTTTTTTGCAGCTTCCAAAGAGAATCAAATAAAATGGTGGTGTCAGACTTACATGGGACCCACATATGTTTGTAACTTTGCTCATGATGTTCCTTCTCTTCCTAAACTCTAGCACTTCAGCACGACCAGTTACTGTAGAAACTATTCTTTGAAAAATCTAGTGTTCAAGTAATATGGGAGCCCTCAGATGGAAATTCCAAAGGTCTCCCTTTGCTAAGATGGTACAAAGAAAATGGCTCTGATGGACTATATCACAGCAACTCCTATTTCCACAGTTCCCTGGCTTTTGATGGAGCTGATCCTGACTACATAAGAAAGAAAAGGTATTGGATTTAGAATCAGAAACACAGAACTTCAGAATCTCTGATTTGGATAGGACCTCAAATGTTATCTAATTCAGCCTGTATTTGATTGAAGATAGCCTCTATAAATCTTGACTATTAATACTGCCTGTATTATTTGCTATCTCTATGACCCTGGGCAAGGTCTCACTCTCCCCAAAGAGGGGTTTGGACAAATTTACCTGACACATTTCATCCTTAAACCCTATGCTTCTATTAGAAGTATTTAGAATTTGACAATTTTTATCTTACATTAGACCATCCTGTGCTGTTTTTTTTCCTTTTTCCTATTAGCCCATATTAGGAGTAATTCAGAGCCAACCTTGAGCTCAGGAGAATCTAGGTTAAAATCCTGTCTATAACTCATAGGGTACCAGATGCATGAACTTGGGTAAACCATTGAAATTCTCAGTGTTCCAAAAAAATCACTAAGATTCTAAGTTATAGAAGAGTTGCTGATTGGTGGTGGTAGAGGTGCTTTCCATACTGGTAATTTTTCCAGACTCATGAAATAATGCTTACAGACTAAAAACCAAAACAAAATATTCCTAAACTTCAAACCCTAAACATTTAAAACACATCAGAGCAATTTGAAATTATGGCATTATCCTTCCATGTGGTAGGCATCTATTAGTTATTCAGTTCATGGTTACTGGCTGGAGGATTGTGACACTTGACACCAGGAGACTGGTGGCCACCACACCCCTGAATGATCAACTGCCATTTTGTTCACAGGCTGGTATGTTTCAGTTTTATTGGTTGCCATGATGGAATGTGACTGCAGCTCATCTCTTCCATAGGTAAAGACATTTAGTCCCAAGAATGAATAGCCTCTATTTCCAGCTAAAACTCTTTTTATTGCCCCATTATTTTATCTCTGCTGCTTGAAGTAAGCAGACTGTTCCTCTCCTCTCATTTGCGTGGGCAATATATTGTGGTCATTAACAAGCAGAATTAGGACAGCATCTCCCAATTATGGAACAAAAATTAGAGCTGTAAATAATACACAAAGATCCCATTATATGCAGATGACCTTATCCTCAAATCTGTCTACTGCTTGTGCCAGAATGACAGCAAAGGAGGGATGTTAACAACTGCTTTAATCTAAAAATCAACTTTAGCAACCAAATCAGAACAATGCTTATGAGAAGCATCATTATATTGACTCAATTTAGAGTCTTTTCTGGACACTGATCTTGTTTTGATTTATGTAGGATGAAAAAGATATGAAAGTGATAGGAACCTTCATAAAAGACTCATAGCAGGAAGTCATCTACCCATCTCCCGACTCCATACATTTCCACTCCATTCTTTCATTTTCAACTTCTGGCTTCTGTGACTTTCTTCAAGTCTCAGTTATTCTTATCTTCCTCAAGAAGCCTTTCCAAGTTCCCTTTAATCTTAGTCCTTTCCCTATGAGGCTAGCTCCAGCACACACACACACACACACACACACACACACACACACACACACACACACACACATATATACACCTATATATGTGTATATATATATTTATCCCTCTGTGTGTATACAGATAGATGCCTACATTTTCCCATATATACATACTGTACAAGCAAGATATGTATATATATATATGTGTATATATATATTTATACACATACTGTACAAATAAAATATAGATAAAAGTAGAGATCAATCTATTGCATGGTTTTAATTGTATGGTTTCCTAAAATCCAGAGTTTAAATGCTTTTTGGAGGAATTTTAGGAGAAGAGATTGTCAGCACCTTGAATTGGGAAGGCAAAGTTTTTGAAGAGGGTGCCATGAAGATGTCTGCAGAAACCACACACTGCATCGAGAGATCCAGAATGAACTGAACTGGGGGGGATTGAACACATTCATTCTGAATGTTAACTCTTATGCCAAAGGGGACTGCTCCCTAATTGGCTTTTTTGTCAATGCACCTCATCTATTAATTATTGTTTTTGTTTTCTTTCTTTTTTATTTCCCTCTTGTTCCCAGGTTGCTGTAATTTTCCCTTAGAAAAGGCAGTGTTTTATACACCTTTAGTGGGAGAGTCCTTAGAGATATATTTTGGTTATTTGAAATGATTAACTGGGGAGACTAAGCATGTTAATCTCCCAAGACCCTCAATTGAGGAGATTTCAACATGCTTGCCTCCCAGTAGAATCACAGAGGGGATTATGAGAAGGAATTTGTATTTTGATTTGATCAATCAGAGATTTAGACTTCCCTTCCATTTGTTTTGAAATTGGGTCAATCAGCAACCAGGGAATTGATCCCACAGGCACTGCCCCCCTGGGGGGTGCCAGGCTAATTGAGGAACTGTGATTGGTTCCTGTGGGGGTGATGTAGGAGAGCTAGTGGGGTGGTGGTGGTGGTTGTTTTCTGAGGCTGAGATTCAGAGACAAATGCTGAGTTGTTAGGCTCTGGATTATTAGGCTAGGAAATTCTTTACCTCCTTTCTATATTTCTCTCTTATTTTCTTTTTCTTACTAATAAATCTAGCTATTAACAGTTTTGTGACTTGAGTTAATTGCAATTTTGGGGACTACCCATTCTAATCATTACACTATTGATAGCTATCTCTATTCCTATCTATCTATATTTTATTCATACAGTTGTTTACATGTTTTCTTCCATATCAGATTGTGAGGTTCTTGAAAGTATGGATAGATTTTGGCTTTTCCTAGTACTTATCTGCCTTATACATACTAGTGTTTAATAAATATTTTTTGATGAACTGTTGCATGAAAGGCAGTAAGAATGAATAGAAATAGTGATGGATCTGATGTCAGAGGGTGAGACATCTACAATTGTGAGAGCTTGTCTTTTTGGGACACAGTTGCTTCCTCTGTTGTGTTGTTTCAGTCATGTCTGACTCTGTGACTCCATTTTGGGGATTTCTTGGCAAAGATACTGGAGTCGTTTGCCATTTCTTTCTGCAGCTCATTTTATAGTTGAGGAAATTGAGGCAAACTGGGTTAAGTGACTTGCCCAGGGTCACACAGCTAGTATCTGAGGCCAGAGTTGGACTTGGTCCTTCCTGATTCCAAGTCCATTGAAGACCATTGAGGGTTGTAATTTGCCCAAGGTCCTATGGTATAGTTAAATATGAGATAGAAAGGAAAGCTTTGGTGGAATCAGAAAAGGATTTTTGTAAAAGGTGACACTTTAGGTATATCTTGAAGGAATATTAGCTTGTTGTGAGTAAGGAGGAAACACTCTAAACATGGTGGATGTCCAGTTATAATCAAGAGATAGAGTACTATGTGTGATAGATATAGGAACATTTTCTAGCTCTTATTGACCCATGGGGTGTTTCAACGTGAATAAATCTTCACTTAAAGGAAAAAACTAGGTATATCAGAGGATACAGTGGATTGTCCAAAGTCATGAAGTTGGTGGCACATCCTGAGTCCCCCCAGTCCACCATTCTTTCTTTACTACTTCATATATTATATATAGTCTAATGTCTCAAGTACATCCATGGGAAAGAATAAACATTATAGTGTATCTCTTCTATGAAAGCATCTTGATCATCTCAGCCAGATGAACCTCTTCCTCTTATAAACACCCATAATATCTATTTTCCAAATTCACTGATTAAACAAATAGCATGTTGTAATTGGATGTCAGCCTCCTATTCCTGTTGAGGGGATCAATGAAATATAATATGGCCTTTTGAGTTTCTGGTGAATTGATCTTTCAGGACTGTTCTTATTTCCTGCCTATTGTTTGATAATACTTGTCTTTGAGAACTGCTTTTTCATCCTTTATGGCCACTTATCAGTTACCATTGTGATTTTTCCTAAATTGTCATCATCAGTAAACCTAATGCATCTACAGTTTATGTCAGGAAGTCTTTTATTTATTTATTTTTTATTTAATTTTCCCTATTTCGATCAAAGGAACTGCTGTTATTCTGGTGTCTTCAGTTTGTTATTTCAGCTTATCCAGGATACCTCATTCTCCCTTAACCCACATATTCTGCAATTTCCATCTTCATAACATCTTTCACATCTAATTCCTTCTCTTCACTCACAGTTGCCACTTTAGATCAAGCCTTGGTCATCCCTTGCCTAGATTTTTGCAATGGTGTCTTGACCCGTCTTCCTATGTTAGGTCTATCGGCATTCTAGTCCATTTCACAAACTGATGATGAAATAATTTGTCTTAAGCATAAATCTGACTAGATGACTCCTCTACTTAGACAACCCCAATGGCTCCCTATTGCCTCTAAGTTAAAATATCACCTCTTCTATCATTTAAAGTCCTGCTTAACCTGGGTCCCACCTATCTTTCCATCTTCATTAGACATTACTCCCTCTTTGGCACTTTTTAATCCAGTCAAATGGGCTTTTTGATGGGTCTTCACTAACGACACTCCATGACACCATCTCTCTCTTTATGCTTTTTCCATGACTGATACCCAGGCCTGGAATATAATGGATTATACCCCTGCCTTACTATTGCTGACTAGAGTCCTTCTATCCCTTTAAGATGTATCTCAGGCTCTACATTTTACTTGAAGCCTTTTATGACTCCATTCCCCTATCAAACTACCTTGTAATTACAAATTTTGTTTGTATTTTATATAAATATGCATTTAATAATTGTGCATCTATAGTATACATATACATACACACATATGTATGCACCTCTCTTTGTGATTAGGATGCAAACTCATTGTGAATAAGATTTTTTCATTCTTTGAACGCATGTTCATACTGCCTAGCATAATGCCTGAAACATAGGAGGTGCTTAATAAATACTTGTTGATTGATTGATTCATTGTTTCAATTCCCTGTTAATCCTTTTTGTTCCTAGTCAGAAGATTATTATTCTTAGTTGGGAAATCAGAAACCAAAAAGAAGTTTTGCAGTTCTGCTTTCAATTTGCCATTCATCATGATCCTTTATATCCACTCCAACAGAGGTAAAAAACAAAACAAAACAAAAGCCCAACACCACCAAAAATCAAACCCAATTCTCTGTTTTGTTGTTTTTAATGTTCATTGTTATCCTGAGATTTTCTGAGGCTTTAGCATTCTTATGATCTTAGAATAGTGCTAGTCCTCTGTACTCCTCAGTTAGCTGCCCTTTTAGACCTTTTAGACCTTTTAGACTTTCTTTTCATAAATTGAGTTGGGTCCTTTTTAAAATGCTGAGTTAAACAAAGACTTCCCTGAGCATCCATCTTTGTCTTTTTGAGACAATTATTCCTTTCCTTCTTTCTTCAATCATATATGGTTTGTGGTTTATGTCATTAGAATTTCATGCTGGCCAGTCTTTGATCCCATTTGAGTTGATTTCCTCCTAGAATTTTATCCCATGTCTTCTTAGGTATCCATTCATTCTCTGAACTCATTGCTGCTTCCAAAATTTAGAGCCTATAAAAGACTATTTACGCTTATTTCCCCCCTCATTATTATCTATCATGAATGCCCAGATCATATATTTATTTCTTTTCATGTTGCCTGCTATTTCTACACAGGTGACCAATTACTTCTTATAAGTCAAATTTTGTCCAGGAAAAAGTTTTCCTTGTTACTTCTACCC
Source organism: Monodelphis domestica (assembly GCF_027887165.1). NCBI lineage: Eukaryota > Metazoa > Chordata > Mammalia > Didelphimorphia > Didelphidae > Monodelphis > Monodelphis domestica. The sequence continues at coordinate 29,302,151 of NC_077227.1, read as the reverse complement.
TTAGAAGAATGAAATTATTATTAAAAGAATTATTCAGTTACCCTTTTTTATTTTATTTTTTATTTTTATTTTTTTAAAAACCCTCACCTTCCATCTTGGAATCAATACTGTGTATTGGTTACAAGGCAGAAGATTGGTAAGGGCTAGGCAATCAATGGGGGTTAAGTGACTTGCCCAGGGTCACATAGCTAGGAAGTGTCTGAGACCAGATTTGAATCTAGGACCTCCCATCTCTAGGCCTGGTTCTCAATCCACTGAGCCATCCAGCTATCCCCTGGTTACCCTTTTTTTAAACAGGCTATTCCAACAGTTATCAGTGGTTTTTGCCATCTGTCTCCACTGACACATGGCTACCATATAGCTCCATGCCAACTATGAGGTACACTTCTAAAACTTATCATTCATCTTCTTCTTTTGGCTAGGCATGTCCAATATACTATCACATCTTCATCAGTTCTGTTTTTCCACCCATCCTCACCAAAATTATTTTGTCATTTGGGAGGGGAAGGAAATTCAATATACTCTCTGTTCTTTTTAATTCAATGTCTAAGAACCATACATTCTCAAATCCCTTGGAAGCTTCTGCTTTTCTTGACTGCAGAAACTGTATCATAATTTGAGAATCTCTATTACATCAAGTGTAACTAATTCATTTGTTTTTATACAACCCCTGAGTTATTAACTTTTGGGTGACATTCAAGTTGATTTTTCACAAGTTAATTCTATATTATTGTTCCTTTTCCTTATATACCATGAAGACATTTAAAATACAGTTAACACTGTCAGACTGTGATGGAAAGCTACTCAAGGCTAGTCAAAATGAAATCTCATAAAACTTTATTATATAAAGTTCTGCAATTAAGTTCTTACAAATGCCTCTAATTTATTTGATATGATGGAAAATAGAAACACCAATATTTCTTAGTCAAATAATGAAAGGATTTGCAAAGTTTTTGAGTTCTCTATGCTTTCATGAATTAAATAAATTAATATGCACTTTTATGCAATCAATTAAAAAAGTTAAAGCTTAGCTTCACTCAGTGTTAGAACAGATGGGAGAGAGGGAAACTTCCATGAGTTTTGGGATTATTATCTACCAAAGTCTAGAGCTTACTACCATCATTCAATCCCCTGTATAACATTCATTGGTAAACCTGATCAACATTCATAGCTTTCTCTCTTTTGAATAACTGAAAACACCTTGAATCATTCACTTGTGATACTACTATTACACTATATCATTCTTTGGACACCAGTTCGTCTTGTTTCTTGAATCAAAAACATGTCACCTTCTTAGTCAGTGTCTTTTAATCATGGGAGAATATTAAGCAACATTTCTCCTACATTAGTCTTTTGGTTCAGTGTTATCCAAACAAAAAGTAAGGCTTTATTGTAGCCCTTGAAAGTGGCAATTAGGCATTGATAAAAGAACAGTTCTGATATAGATGGAGTGGGATTTAACTTACTTGGTCTTTACATTTGTTTGGAGAATGATCTGTTTCTCCTTTTATTAATTTTGACCTCTGCCTAATTAAAAAAAAAAAGATCCTCACCTTCTGTCTTAGAATCAGTATTGTATATTGTTTCCAAGGCAGAAGAATGGTAAGGACTAGGCAATTGGGTTTAAGTGACTTGCCCAAGGTCATACAGCTGGAACGGACATATCTGAGGCTATACAGGACCTCCCATCTCTAGGTCTGATGCTCTATCCACTAAGTCAACTATCTATCCCTCTCTGCCTAATTTTGAAAGGAAAGTTATTAAATATATTATTGAGTCTGCCAAAGGGTCTAATATAAGAGTCATTCAATCAATTAGCACACATTTTAAAGTACCTACTATGTGTTACACACTTTCCTATATCTGAGAATGCCAGTGCAAAGAATGAAACACTCCCTCCTTGTAAGTAAGGGATTTACACGCTAATATGGAGGGGGGCACATGTATGTAAACAAATTATATATTCAAAGTAGATAATAGGCAGGAGATTTTTTTGAGAAGTGGTACGACCGAGCAAGGTCTATTGAAGGAATGTTTCTGTGGAAGCTGTGGAGAGGTTGGATTAAAGTGGAGAGAGATTAGAAGGGATGAGTTCTAGGTTTCTTTTCCCCTTTGGTAGTCCCTTCTTCAATGTGCATCGAGAGGCATGTTCATTGAAGGGTGAGAGAGACAGCATGGGCTTTTGGAAAACTTGATGTGGAGAATTATTTGATGGGTGAACTATATAAAACTGAGAACATGAACTATTATGGTTGGGTTTGCTGATGATCAATATATCTGAGTCATACACTAAAGACTTGAATCATATATACCAGTGATATTAACTCAGAAATGAAGACCACTAAGCCATATGTAAGGATCTCTGAGAGTTTCATATTGACTTTGAAAACTACATATTAATATTTTCTTAGATTTTTATTTCCCATTTCATTTTCATCTATTTGGGATCTTACTTGGAAATGTTGACTTCCCGCAGTCTGTAGTCCATGGGTTTGAAATCTCTGATGTAGACCTTCACCTAAATTCACTTATTTTTGCAATTGGAGAAACAAGTGTTTCAGGAGTGGGAAAAGGTAAATAAATTGAACATAAATCTTACCTTCCTCGTAACCTGATTTTTTTGAGACCATAGGGAGCAGCCAGAGAAGTGAAACTATTAATTCGAGAATAAGCAAAGAGGAGAGCAATTTCATAGGAAATTGTAACTGTGGACAAATTTGTTGGGTTAGGGAATCAGATGAGGTCATGGACTTGGAGTCCGTTGGCCAATTAGCTTTGCTCCGTTCTCAGGTTCTAGCCTTCTCTGTAAGTCCCAGGACTGAATTTCACGAACATATGCCGTTGGCCATAAGGGGGAATCCAATGGGATTGTGTGAATAGGTCAGGAAATCCATCAGTGCCACTGGAGAAACATCCTAATGGTGCACACTTAACTGCCAGTAGATCAGAAGAGTCATTTTTGTATCCCAAGGACAGCCCATTAGGCAGATTAAAGGAATTCTGAAAATGTCAGCTTGGAAACAGCACAGGAGCTCGCTGCACATTTAAACATTTGGCTTCCAAACTTCTTAACCACTTTCAATTTTCAAAGCAATCTCTCTCTTGTTGCAGCTATTGCAGAAATGTCCATGATTTTAAACCATGCCGAGGAGACACCTTGTGTCGCTGAGAAGGGTTTGAGAGCCACACTTTGATCAAGTGCTTCTTTTTCTCCTGAAAAAACAAAACAAAACAAAACAATCGACACGTCTCTAACTTTGGTTTTGTTGTTCATTGCTCAAGTTTATGTTGGCTTCTAGTCTACATTTGTATCTATAGGTTATAGAGGGACCCTGCTGCTACACAACGAGCTAGGTCTAAAATTGAATTGGAAGAGAACATTAGGTTAGATCCCATTTGGGAAGTGTGCAGTACTTTCTGTAATGTCAAGCTGCTTGGTGCCAGAAAAGCCCAGATTTTAAATACCAATATTTAATGATGCTCCAAGTTTGCTAATTCTGGACCAACCCAATCTTAGAATAATCAAGATTAAGCCAAAGGGTAATGGAAAGCCATACAATATGATTTCAGTGCAGTACGTCATTTTTAAAAAAATAAACCCTGACCTTCTGTCTTAGAGGCAATACTGTGTGGTGGCTCCAAGGCAGAAGAGTGGTAAGGGCTAGACAATGGGGGTTGGCTTCAAAGTCGGAAGCATTTAATAAACACTTTGCCTCTCTGGACCTCAGTCTCTTCATCTGTAAAATGAGAAGGTGGAGCTAATTGGTCTTTTTTTTTAAACCCTTACCTTCTGTCTTGGAGCCAATACTGTGTATTGGCTCCAAGGCAGAAGAGTGGTAAGGGCTAGGCAATGGGGGTCAAGTGACTTGCCCAGGGTCACACAGCTGGGAAGTGTCTGAGGCCAGATTTGAACTTAGGACCTCCCATCTCTAGGCCTGGCTCTCAATCCACTGAGCCACCCAGCTGCCCCCTAATAGGTCTCTTTGGTCCCTTTAAGCTCTGAATCCTCTAATGTATAACAGGGATGTTTTAGACTATGAATAATAGTCTAATAGTCAGTTGTTTTCATTCATGTTTCATTTGGGTTTTTCTTGGCAAAGATATTGGAATGGTTTGTCATTTTCTTCTCCAGCTCATTTTACAGAGGAGGAAAATCACATGGCTTGTAAGTGTCTAAGGTCAGATTTGAACTCAAGAAGATGAATCGTCCTGACTATAGTACTCTATACATTGTGCCACCTAGCATGAAGTGCTCTATTGAACATTTAATAAATTCTTTACTTCCCTAACCCTCAGTTTCTTCATTTGTAAAATGAGAAGGCAGGACAAATTGTCCTTTTAGGCCCTGTGTAGCTCTGTATCCTATGATATTATGTAATAGTAGTGTTTCATGCTGTGAGTTATGGAATACTAGTCTCCAAGGAATTAAGTTGGCAGCTCACTCAAAGGGCCTTCAAAAATATATGGCGGGCATGTCTAGGCTGTAACATGTTCCCAACAACAAATTGTTCAGGAGAAATGGTGTCGATATTCCATCAGAAATGTGTGGCCACAAAATGAGGTGGGCCGGTCAGGTAGCAATGGACAGCTTAATGGTGCCATTGGCATCCATACAATTTGATTGGAGCTAAAAGGCTATGTGGTGCCTATCCCCTATCCCCCCTGAAGGATTTACAGGAGAATATGGGCAAGGGTAGTGTTTCCCAAGAATCCTAGCATCAGAGATTTAGATTCGGAAAGGACTATTAAAGGCCACTGAGTCCAGCACACAGCAATGAGATTCGATGTTTCCGTAAGCATTAAAGTTCATTTAGAAGATCTTCATAAAGCTTTGGCGCCATATTCAGGTAATACCCATAATGCATTTAAACACTTTATAGTCCTACAAATGAAGCGACATTAAAACTGCCCTCTACTGTCTTCAAAGCAACATAATCTATTTTGTTTTAAAATTTGCTACTTCCTGTCTTAGAATCAATACTGTGTATTAGTTCTAAAGCAGAAGAACAGTAAGAGCTAGGCGATGAGGGTTAAGTGACTTGCCCAGGGTCACACAGCTAGGAAGTGTCTGAGGCCAGATTGGGACCCCAAACTTTCCATCTCTAAGTCTGGTTCTTAATTCACTGAGCTACCAGCTGCTGTAACATATATTTATTTTTTTATGGGGTCAAATAACAACAAATGTAAACACTGACTTGGGAATAGCTCGTCTTATGAAAGCCACAGTCTTCCTTTTCCTTTCCAAGTTGAAAATTACCTTCCTGTCATTTTACTCCAATGCCTCCTTTTCATTGCGATAGTATTTTAATCTATATTTAACTTTTACCACTCAGTCTCAGTGTTTGCTAAGGTACTCTGGGTTCATCTCTAGTTGATAGGGGCCAGAGTGACATGATTTCTCCAACTGTTACATATTGAATGTAGGAAAGCAAGGCTTAGACACTGGAAATTCAATTTCTTTAAACCGTGTTTTACAGGTAGAATAGACATTGGTGGAAAGCTTCTTTTTTTTTTTTAAACGATGAGTCCTGTTCTTTAAAATAAAATCATATATCCTGGTGTGAACTTGAAAAAGTTTCTTTTGTTGTGCTTTTTCAATACAACAAGAAAATATATATTGTCCCACTTTGATAAGGAAGTAGAAAGAAAGGTAGCTCAGGAGCATAGTGAATAGAGCACCAGGCCTGGAATTAGGAGGAACTGGGTTCAAATTTGGCCTCAGACAATTCCTAGCTATGTGACCCTGGACAAGTCACTTAACCCCAATTGCCTAGTCATTGCTGATCTTCTGCCTTAGAACTGATATGTAGTAATGATAGGATTTTTTAAAAAAAGAAGTAGAAAGAATGTTGATATCAAAGGAATAAGAAGGTTTAAGGTCTGAGCTTGATACTTACTAATTGTGTGACCCAGACAAATTGCTCAGCCTCTCAGGTTCAGTTTTTAGATCTCGATAATAGGGGATAATATTACCTGGTATTTATGGGATTATGAGAAAAGACTTCAAACTAAAAGGAACTCTCAAAGTCATTTAGTACAATTTGCTTATTTTACAAATAAGGAAACTGAGGCCCAGGGCCATTAAGTGACTTGCCTAAGGTCATACTGATAGGAAACACTCCTGTTTGGAAGTCATAGAATGATTTCAGTATCTCTGAGGCAGAGATTTAATGAGAAACGAGAAAGTCAGTGTACCATGGAGGATAGAGAGACAACCTTACGTTCATGAAGACTTGGATTCAGCTCTTGCCTCTAATGACGTAGCATGGTGAATCATCATAGCCAAGTCACTTAAGCCCTTAATGGCCTAGGATTATAAATTACAAAGATGTTGCCAATCTGATGCCAATGATGGACATTTCCCACATGGAGTAGATCACAGATAGTGTGCTCCCTTCTTTTCCCCTCCCCACATACCTAAATAAAGTAGTTTTGACTCTGTTCATAAATTATCATGTGAATTACCAGGGCTAATGAATATCAATCAGGTAATTAAAAAAATTATAACTTCTGCTTTTCCTGAATATATGTTATACTGAACAAACTTGTTTGCTTGGGAATGGTGGAGCTACATCCATTACTCTTTATTTTTTTATACTAAATAACTTAAAAAAATTCATCCCTCACAATTATAAGTAAAAAAAGTTTGCAACTTTTTCCAAACAATAATGAGTCTCAAATTTTCTCCCTCCCTCTCTCTCCCACAGTCTCCCACCCCACCTTGAGATAGTAAGTAATCTTATGAAGATTTTACACATGCAATCATGTGAAACATTCCCCCATGTTAATGTTTTTGTGGAAGGAAACTCAAATAGAAAAAAAAAAAGAAAATGAATAAAGGTTGCTCTGGGGTGAATTCAGACTCAGTTCTTTTTCTCTCTAAGTAGATGACTTTTTTAAAAGAAATTTTGATTGCTTTGCAAATAGTTTTGGATCATTGTACTGCTGACAGTAATTGTTATTCATAGTTGTTCACTGTAAACCATTCTTGTCACTCTATAATGTTCTCCTGGTTCTGCTTATTTCACTCTGTTTCAGTTCATGTAAGTCCAGGTTTTTTTGAGCCCTTTCTGCCTGTCATTTCTTATAGTACAATAATATTCCATTACAATTATATACCATAACTTACTCTTCTGTTTCCCAATTGATGAGCATCCCCTTACTTTCCATAAAATTTCTCCCTAAAAAAGCTGCTTTAAATATTTTTGTACATATAGATCTTTCCCCTTTTTGTTTTTATTTTTTATTTTTTTTATTTCTTTGGGATATAAACCTATTAATGGCATTGCTAGGTCAAAGAGCACATACTGCTTTATAGTCTTTTGGGCAATCCAAATTGCTTTCCTGAATAACTGAATCAGTTCACCACTCACCCCAAAATATATTTATGTCCCATCTTTCCCACATCCACTTCAAGTTTTATCATTTTCTTTTTTTGGTTGAAGTATTATCTCCTTTGCCCTCTGGAATATCATATTTCAGACCCTCTCATCCTTTAAAGAAGAAGCCACCAAGCTTTGTGTCATCCTGACTATGGCTTCACAATATTTGTTTCTTTTTGGCTGCTCAGAATATTTTCTCCATGACCTGGTTGTTTTGAAATTTGGTTATAATATTCCTGGGAGTTATTCTTTGGAGATCTCTTTCAGGAGATGATAAGTATATTTTTTCAGTTTCTCTTATGTCCTCTGGTTCTAGAAAATCAGGGAAGTTTTCCTCCATGATTTCTTGAAAGATGACATCAAAACTCTTCTTTGATCATGTATTTCAGGTAGTCCAATAGTTCTTAAATGATCTCCTCTAGATTTATTTTTGAGAGAGTTGTTTTTCCCATGATTGTTCTTGATGTCTTATGGAGACATTAGCTTCCACTTGCCAAATTCTAATTTTTAAAGCATGATTTTCTTGTGTGAGCTTTTGTACTTCCTTTTCCCTTTGGCTAATTCTGCTTTGTATAGAGTTCTTTTATTCAGTGACTTTTTGTACCTTTTTTTTCCCCCAAAAGGCAAATTCTTTTTTTCAAGATTTTTTCCTTGAGTGTATTTTTTGCATCTTTTGTCATTAGGCCAATTCTGCTTTTTAAAAAGTCCCCCCCCCCCCTTGGATTTTTGTGTCTCTATTAACAATTGGCCAATTCTGTTTTTTAAGTTATTAATTTCTTCAGTATTTTTACCTCCTTTATCAATCTAATGACTCTTTTTTCATGATTTATATTTTTCTGGGAGTCTTTTGATGCAGTACTATCGACTTTGTTGTCTGCTTCTGAGCTTGATTCTACCCTGTTCCCCCCCTCCCCCAAACCTTTCTATTGTAAGTTTCTTTTTTTGAAGATGTTTGCTCATTTTCCTGCCTTTTCCCCCCATTTAGTTTAGAAACCTGTTAAAGTGGGCTCTTTAACTGTGGTGAAGGGAGCCCTGTTCCAAGCTTCCATTCTTTGTACAGCTGCCTTCAAAGCTGGCAATAGGGATCAGTTTTTCCAAGGCGGTATGAAGAAAGGGGAAATGGGTTTACTGCTCTACTGGCCTATGCTGTATCCTGTGGGGAACTCTAAGAACTCTTTTACCCTGTGGAACTGTGACCAAGGTCTCCAGCTCCCTTATGGCTGCAGGTATTAGTATAGGTTAGTGCTCCTTCTCATCCTGAGTTTGAACCTCAGGACTGAGAACCAGGTCTGCATATGGGCAATGTGACAAGAGTTTTGCACCCAGAGCCATCAAAGGGGCCCCTGTAATCTCCTTCTGAGCAGCTGTCTGACCCCTCTCACCATCTGTGGCTGAGAGTTCTAGAAGCCTTGTTTCTTCAGTTATGCCCAAAGCCTGTTGCCTCCATGAGGCCTGCCCTGGCTCACCATGCTCCTCTTCAGACCTGGCTCTGGATCCCTCCTGCTGGCCTTGTAAGTTGTTTGGGGCTGAAAAATGACTTCACCTTGACTTTTTATGGGTTATGTGGCTTCAGAATTCATTTGGGGGTATTGTCTCATTGCTTTTTGGAGGGTCATCTTTAGACTTGGAATGTAGTGAATGTAGTGAATTGTAGACTTTAGAAAGCAAACTTGATTGTGTTTTTTAAATCACTAGATTTCCACTACCATTTGCTCCCTTCATTGTGCAGATTGTTACCAGGGAAACATAAGCCTAAACACTGCCCAAGCAGAGAGATTCTCCAGTTCTTAGGGATCTCCCTCATGGCAGGTGACAAAAAGGTAATGGATGGGTTCCCCAGGCACTGAGTAAAGGAACTTCATTCAATACTCCTGGACCTCTATTCCTAGACAAGTTGCTCTAAGAATAGAAATAAATTTATCTGACAACTTTTGTGTTGATTCTGTGGTCAGAGAAAGGAGATGGGAACATTTGATGGGAAGGAGCCAAGGAAGTATGGTTCATGTGGGAAAGAGGCTAACTAAGGATCATTAGGTTGTAGATCTATAGTTGGAGGGGACCTTGATTGCCCCTTAGTTCTACTCTCCTATTTACAAGTGAAGAAACTGAGGCCCACATGTATGAAATTACTTGCCCATAGACACAAGCTTGTTGTAATTTGAGGTGAGACTTAAATCTGTGTCAGGACTTTTTCCACTGTAACATAGCTTTGGGTGATTTATTGGCCAATTAGTTAAGGGCAGCAATCAACCAACCAATCAGCCAAGTTTCATGTACTTCCTCCCCATCCCCACTTCTTTCTTCATGTCATTCCCCTTGGTAATCATATTCTGCTTTATCCTTTTTCCTTTTTATTTTCTCTTCACCTAAGATTCTATTCTCTCCCTCCCGCTCCTAATTCAAACCTGACTTTCTACCTAGAAAATCAAATCTGAAAGGTCTCTGAAGTATGGAAGGCAGTAAAAGAGAATCCAGAATTTGAGGGAAGACTTTTTTTTTCCCTGAAAGTGTTTATTTGAGGAATCAAAGGAGGCAAAGCTATTTACTTAATTTAAATTTCTGATAGTTTAAAAAATGAATTGAAAAAATAGTCACTTTTTTGCACATAAATAGGATGGAGGGGAATTAGGTATAATGGAGGAAAATATTGGAGATGGAGACAAGGAGTACAAATCCTGATTCAGATATTTCCTTGCTGGGTGGCTAGTCTCTTTACCTTTCTCAGACTTAGTTTCCTCATCTTTCAAATGGGGATAATAACATTTATCTCTAAGACATGTAGTCAAGATAAAAGACAACATATCTAAAATCCATTGCAAAGAAAAAGTGCTCTCTACTTGCTAGCTACTAAATATATACAGATGAACAAAAATTTTATGATTTAAAGATGTCCCTAACTTAGGCATCTTGACTTATTACTCTTAGCTAGCATCTATAGAGCACTGAGATAAATACAAAGTGCTTTACAAATGTTATCTCATTTTATCCTCATAAAAACTCTGGGAAATAGATGCTACTATCATTCACACTTTACAGATGAGGAAACCAAGGCAGGCAAAAACTAAGTGACTTCTCCAGGGTCTCACAGCTAGTAAATATCTGGGATTGGATTTGAACTTGGGGCTTCCTGACTCTGGTCCCAGTACTCTATTCACTGAATCATTTAGCTTCTTACTTGCTAGTTTCTTACAACTGATGTCAGGGCATTTATTTATTTGCTTAAATACTTCAAAAATCTGCCGTCCCTTTCCTTTGGGTATATTTTTTACTGGTATAGGTGGCAGTCTTTCCACACATGAGAAAATAGTTTATAACTATATCTGACTAAAGCCTCTTGGTGGCATATACCAACTGTTGGTGAGCCTTTCTTCAATTAGCTGGCCTGCTTGCTGGACTACAGCTAACATTCAGACACAGCTGAGACTCACAGTTTTATGGCTTAGAAGGACCTGCTGGATTGGGCTTGAATGGCATGGCCTTGAATGAGGACTGTAGAGCGAGCTCCACAACATGTTGATGCATTCAAGGAGAATTTTGTGGGTTAAAAAGCTCTAAGAAAAATGCCCCAGCTAGAAGGAACTTGAAGAGTAAATTTGAATTAATTCAGTAAGTAATTACTAATTGCTCAATATATTCCAGACCTATGCTAGGTGATGAGATTCAAAGACAAACCCTTTCCTCACAAAACAAAAAAAACACCTATAACCTACCTCTAAGAGCTTATATTCTTCTGAGGGATACAACATCTCTCTCTCTCTCTCTCTCTCTCTCTCTCTCTCTCTCTCTCTCTCTCTCTCTCTGTATCTATGTATTTCTATCTCTATGTATCAATATATTTATCTATCCATATATATCTTTCTCTGTATGTATCTATCTAATCTTGGTTTCTCTATCTATGTATCTATCTTAGTATCTATCTATTCATCTATCTATCTACGCATCTCTCTTTGTATTTATGTATCTATAGATCTATGTATATAGTGATCTATTTATCTATTCATCTATCTATATGTATGCATCTATCTAATCTCTGTACCTCTATGTATCTATCTGTCATCTTTGTATCTATGCATCTAATCTCTGTATCTCTATGTATCTATGCATCTATGTATCTATCTATGTATCTCTCTTTGTATTTATGTATCTATAGATCTATCTATGTATGTAGTGATATGTTTATCTATTTACCTATCTATATGCATGTATCTAATTTCTGTATCTCTATGTATCTATATATCTATCTATGTATCCATCTGTAATCTTTGTATCTAGGTATCTATCTAATCTCTGTATCTCTCTGTATCTTAGTATCTATCTATCTAGCAATCTATTTATCTAGCAATCTATCTTTGAATCTATGTATGTATGTATTCATCTATTTATCTATCCATCTATCTAGCTTTCTCTTTGTATCTATCTAATCTATTTGTCTATCTATGTATCAATGTATCTATCTATCTTTGTATCTATCTATCTTTGTATCTATCTATCTATCTATCTATCTATCTATCTATCTATCTATCTATCTATCTATCATCTATCTATGTAAGTATCCATCTCTCTCTCTGCTTCTCTCTGTCTCTCTCTCTGATTCTCACTCTCTGTCTCTCTGTCTCTCTCTCTCTTTGTGTCTCTCTCTCTCTCCATCTATTCATCTATCTGTGATTGTGGTTATGTACAACCACTTTCTCTGAAATTTGGAGTTTTAGGGAATTCCCCAAGTCCTGAGAGGTTAAGGGATTTCCTCAGGGTTAGGTGGGCAGTATGAGTTAAAGACAGAAGTTGAAACCAGATATTTTTGGTCTTCAAATGATCCACTTACCCAATACACTGAACTGCCTTTGTAGCTAGCTTGTGGATGCTTTTTGTTTCATTTCACTGTGAGCTCTAATTCCACTGGTGCTGAGAATTCTCTACATTGGGAAACTCTCCACTGGTTGAAGTCCTCTTTTCTTCAAAGTGCAGTCTTTGAGAATTGCCCCACCCAGTGAGAAACAATTAGCACCTTGCCCAGGGTCCCAGAGCCAGTAAATGAAAGGCTGGACTTGAAGACAAGAGGCCAGCTCCTAATCCCTGCAGTACACTGCCCTTTACACAACAAACATACAAATAAGGAAACATTCATTATAGACAGAGTTATATGAAGTGAAGTCAAGAAGAAGTAAATGCTAACAATGGGAGCAAGTAAGGAAAAGCCTGGTATAGAAGATGGCCTTTGAGAGGCAAGCTGAGCAAAGATGGATTGGTGTTCTCCAGAGTGGGAGTGGGGAAGCAGTACTTTCTCGACATGAGGGACCATCCCTGTAGAAACCCTCATGGGGAAGATGGAATGTAGAAATGGAGGAAAGCTTGTAATATGCTTTGGCTGGAATACAGGGTGCCAAGAGAGCAGTAATGTGAAACAAAATTGGAAAAGGTACATAGGAGACAGGTGTTGAAGGTCTTTCAATGGCAGTCTTTTGTATCATAACTTATTTTAGAGGCAACAGGAAGTTCATATTTCTATAGTTCTTTTAAGTTTACAAAAAAGCTTTCCTTACTGTGCCCCTGAGGAGTACATGAAAGGAGTCATACTCTTCCCATTTTGTAGCTGAGCAAACAGAGGCAGAGAGGAGTTAAGTGCCTTGTTGGTGGCCATGACCTAACCCAGACCTTTATCACTTCACTTGTGGATTAATCATAATAGCTAGCATTTCTTTTTTTGCACTTTGAATTTCTCAAAATGCTTTACAAACATTATTTCATTTGATTCTCATAATAACTCTGGGAAGTAGGTACTATTATTATCCTCATCTTACAGATGAGGAAACTGAGGCAAGCAGAGGCTAGATGACTTGCTTGTGACCATAAGATTGGTCTGAGGTAGAATCTGAATTTAGTTCTTGATTCCAGACATATCCAGGGCTGTACCTACTGTACCATTTAGCTGCAATAGTTCCTCAACAATCTGTATGTCTGTCTGTCTGTCTCCATTCCTTCTCCTCTCCTCATTTTCTATCTGACCAAGAACAAGCTGATTCTTCTTGTTATTGAAGGCCTTCCTAACAGAGGGCCCATCTTCCTCCTTGCTCACCTTACCCACTACTCTTTATCATCAGCAGGATTGTGGAGAAAGCCTTGTACTTTAGTTCTGCAATTAAAGAACTGTTAGCTTTGGATAAATGGTTTGAGCTCTCTGGGGGCTCATGGATGTCTCTGTAAAATGAAGGATTGTCAAAATGAAGAAAGCCATGTTCCCTCCAGCTCTAACATTCTCTGAGCATGAAGCAGACACACTAATGATCCATTTGCTTGCTAGAGCATCTATTACTCCAAGGATCCTTTTCTTAACTGTATCCCTGTCCAAAGGGAAATCCTCAGGCGTAAAGGCTTCCCTATATCTCTCTTGCTCAGAGCTTTAATTCCACTCACTAGTTTGGTTTAATTTATCTGTGTACATGGTGTATCCTCTTAGTGGAATATCTAGGATCTTAGATCTTGGACTGAGGGGAATTCTGGGAAATTCTTGTCATGGGGCTCTTGACCTTTTTTGAGGATCCAGAACCCCACTGGCAGTCCGGGGAAGCCTCTGGACTCCTCAGAATATTTTTAAATGCATAAAATAAAATCAGAGGATTACAAAGAAAACTGATTATGTTAAAATATAATTATCATATTCTTTTCATAGCCCCTGTCTTAGAATCTCTGGCACAGGCCATCTAGTCTAGCCCCTTCATTCTGTAGATGAGGAAACTGAAGCCCCCATTAGCTTAGTGATTTCTCTAAGGTCATTTGAGTAGCAAACATCAGCGGTAGGATTTGAACCTCGAGTTCACTGACCCAAGAGCCTGTGGTTTTACCAGTGGAACATGCTATCTTCAGGAAGGAACTGTTTCATGTTGGCATTTATAGCTTCCATGCTTACTATAGTGCCTGAAGCATAGCAGAAGCTTGCTAAATACTGCATCAAATAAATGTTTCCACCCTGTTATCTTGCACTCAGGGGATCCAGGTTAGTTTTAATAATTAGCTAACAAAAACATTAAGAAGGTAACCATGAGCCAAAAAATTTCACTTTATTTTAAAATGAAATTTTCAAATATATATATATATATATATATATATATATATATATATATATATATATACATAAGGGATACTTAGAAAATTCTCTTTCCTGCTTCCACGCTGCATGGCATCCCAGGAAATTTTTTTCCATGATCATAGATGATTGAGGTGATTGTAAAACCTGATCATAGTCAATTAGGATATTAGGTAAATTTCATATTAATGACATTGCTCACTTTCAGGTTAAGTTGATTAGATTTGTTTTGGTTTGAGTATTTTCTTGGGCACCCTTCATTGACAATGTCATTCATTCTTCTTAATTAGAGCTTCATGGAGGCCTCATTTCCCTTCATTAAAAAAAAAATCTGAAACTCCAACACTTGAGAATTTATTGGGACCCAAGCCAAGTTTGTAAGAAGGGATCTTTTGACAGAGACTCATTTAATCCCAGCATGGACAGAGTTGAACCCATAATCAGGAAGTGGAGAGCTCTACAAGTTTTCTTGAGTCAGGTCTATCCAAGGTTCTGTTTAATTATTGTTCTGGAAGTGAAATTCCCCAATATCAGTCATACTCATTCAAATGTAAATATCTCAGCACATTCCAAAAGCAAATGTAAATCGTGCTTGCATTATCTGCCCTTTGGAATATCCACAGCACTTGGTACCTCTATTAGTGTGAGTAATTGAAAGTTGACTGCTGCTAAATTGTATTTATATTGCTTCTTAATATTGAAGCACAGAATAATCCTTGGTTAATCTGCACAATGTCATTATTATCTTTTCATATGAACAGAGGACAAATAAAAGTGAGACAGCCAGATCACCATTGTACTTCCTGAACTCGATATTTGGAGGCTGATGCTAAAATGCAGTCATAAACGTTTCCAAGTGTTAACCAGACTCTTCGCAATTTGGCAAGTGGGATTTTCCAAAATGTAAGGGAAAAAATATCCAGATTGAAGTGAATTTTTCAAAACGATGCTGGAGTCACCTTGGTTCTGTCATTTTCATTACCTCTCACAGTATAATTTGCTAAGTTGTATCGATTGGTCTCTAAGCATCTTTCAAATTCTTCTCCTTTTCTCCTCACACATTATCTCCCATCTCCCATTAGATGTCAACTGAACTATTGAAAGAACCTCCTAACTGGCATCTCTGCCTTGTCTCTCTCTCTCTTCTCCAACCCCTCCTCTACAAATTTGCCAGATTTCTATTTCTCCCAAATGTAGTTCTGATGATATCATTTCCATGTTGAAAAAAATAATAGCCCTCTGTGGCTCCCTATTGCTTTTAGGATGAAATACAAAATTTTTATACTGGCATTAAAACTTTGTATACTTATAACTCCTTTTCCCTTATTTCGTATTTTGAGTTATTCAGTCATTTTTCAATTGTGTATGACTCTTTGTGATTCTATTTGAGGTTTTATTGACAAAGGAACTGAAGTGATTTGCCATTTCATTCTCCAACTTATTATAGATGAGGGAATTGAGACAAACGTGGGGGAGGGAGTTAAATGACTTGTCCAGGGCCACATAGCTAGTAAGTGTCTGAGGTGCGATTTGAAGGGGAGTCTTCCTGACTCCTGTCCTAGGGCTCCGTTGAACTACCTAGCTGTCTTATTTAACATCATATCCTACTTTTATTATTTCATATAATCTCTATTCTTGTTTCATTTGATTGCTGGTAATCCATTTTTTGTTCCAATCAAACTAGCTTGCTGACTGTTTGACACTGACTTGCTGCTGATATGATATTCAACATCCCACTTCCCTGTCTTATGGTGATGGTCTCATTCCGGAAATGTATTTATTTCTTCTCATCCTGTCCCTTAGAAATCTTCCTTCCAAAGAAAGTTCAGGGACAGTTTCTTCCAGGAAGTCTTTCCTGATCCACTCTTTTGATCCCTGTAAACTGTTTTGTCTTTAAAGCCCTAGAGCCTGTGACAACACCTCGCATGTCATGGTAGGACCATCATCTCATGGATCACAAACTTAAAAAAAAACCCAAAACAACCCTACTCTGTGCTAGGCATTTGGGATACAAATTCAAAGAATAAAACAACCTTTACTCTCAAGAAGCTTCTGTTCAAATGACTATAAAGCAAGTTTTTTTTTTAATATTAGGATTTATATATCCATGCAAGTGCTGGCCTTTAAAGGTCATCTTGTATTTATTCCAAAGATGCTACACTTTTCAAGACATTTTTGGAAAGTCTCTTTAGAGGGTTTGAGGACAAATCCCAAGAGGAGTTCCTTAAATGGCCATCGCAATGACTGGGTGATTGGAACAAGTTCCAAGAAAGAAAGTTTGAAAAGTAAAGTTTGAAAAGCTATTTATGCAAATCTGGCTTCAGAAACTTCTTGGCTGTGTGATCCTGGGCAAGTCTCTTAACCCCATCTGCCAAGTCTTTGTTCTTCTGTTTTAGAGTTCTTACTGAGACAGAAATAAGGGCTTTTTTTTTTTTAAAGAAAAGACATTTGTGAGCATTGTTTTTTGACACAACAGCCCAAGGATGTGGGAACTGCAAGTATCATTATCAACATTTTGCTGGTGGAAGAATTTGAATCCAGAACAGGCATTTATCCAGGGTCCTATAGCTAATGAGAATCAGAAGCATTCAAGTCCAAATTGCTCATTATTGTCTAGCCTTTTGGCTACTGTATCCTATTGCTTCTGGAGAGCTATGAACTTGTAGTGATGGACCCTGAGTTCTATGCCCAGGGCTACTCCTTCACAGGTGCGTATGTGAGATGCCCAGGTCTATTGCTTACTACTTGTCTGGGTGAGACTTTGAGCACGTTACATCCTCCCTAGACCTGGGTTTCCTTTCCAGGAAAGTGAAGGGACCAGGTTAAATGACTCCTGATCCGAATGCCTTTATGCCTCCTATGAGGGGTACATCAAAGTCAAGTCAAGTCAGCAAACATTTATTCAGCACCTACTATGTGCCAAGCACTGTACTGAGCACTAGGAATGCATAGAAAGGCAAAGACAACCCTGCCCAAAAGGAACTGGCAGTCGGTGTGGAAGAAAGGTTTTTGGAGAGGGTGGGATTTTAGTTGAGACTTTAAGGAATCTGGGAAACCCAGGAGGCAGAGGTGAAAAGGAATTTGAATCATGGGAAACCATGGCTGAAAGCAGGCAGAGTCAGGAGGTGGTGTCTTGTGGGAGGAACAGAAAGAAGGCCAGTGCTCTTGGATGGGGAAAGGAAAGAAGGGAGTAAAATATAACGTAATATTGAGAGAACATCACTGAGTGGGATCATTTCTATTAAAAAATCCCTTACCTGGCTTCATAATTACATTTCATTCACCAATAAGCCAGCAAAGCCTAGCTAGTGATTTTTAGTCAGTTAAAAATAGCTTCCCAATTTCTCATCTTCTGTATTATGCAAATGACTCAGGTAAATGGTAAGATCTCTCATCACTTCCTGGAAAATTTCAGAAATTTCTATTTTGAGTAATTTCTCAAAGGAGGGTAATATCCTAGTGATTTCCATGAATATCAAGGTTAGGTTTTATTTCCTTTGTACTTAAAATTATATTGGATCACGATAGCTTATGAAATAAAAAAAAAGATTGAGGGTATCTCTAAGATTGAATTGAAAAGGATTAGTTGTTAAAGTTTATTAAGATTTTCCCATTTTGTGTGCAGTTTGCCTATTCATAGGATAATAGATCTAGTTTTAGGGACCTCAGAGGTCATCTAGTCCATTTCTTTCATTTTACAGATGAAGAATAGAGTCCCAGGGATGCTAAAGGACTTGCTCAAAGTTACACAAGAAAGTCTCCATGAAAGACAGAATTTGAGCCATGTTTTCTAACTTCAGAGCCTTCCCTCCTGGGGCTTTACCTTTGAGCAGTACCATGATACCCCAAACGATGATTTTGTAATAGGTATCATTGTTTTGGGTTTTTTTTTTAACCCTCACCTTCCGTCTTGGAGTCAATGCTGTGTATTGGCTCTAAGGCAGAAGAGTGGTAAGGGCTAGGCAATGGGGGTTAAGTGACTTGCCCAGGGTCACACATCTGGGAAGTGTCTGAGGTCAGATTTGAACCTAGGACCTCCCATCTCTAGGCCTGACTCAATCCACTGAACCACCCAGCTGCCCCAATAGGTATCATTGTTAATCATTATTAGCAAAGAAATTGCTGCCATTCTAGGAAGTGGACATTAGAGAACTTATTTTAGATTTGTGCAGTTTAGACGAGGGATTTTCAGTCCATCCCTGCTTTTTACTACTTAACTGTATGACCTTGGGCAGGTCATGTAACTTTTTAGGTCATCAAATTCCTCATTTGTAAGATGATGGGGTTGAATGTGATGGTGCTCTGAGGTTTCTTCAACCACTAAAATTATATGATCTTATTAATATAAATTAATATTAATGATCAATAATATGTTGATTCATTCATTTAATTGCCAAACCATATGTCTCTAATACTTTAAGATTGAAAAAACTTTCCTTACTACCAGCCTGTAAGATAGGCAGTGCCAGGACTATAATTATGAGGAAAATGGGACTCCTGGCTATGAAGGGAGTTATCCAAAGCTGCTTCTCCACCCCAGTTCCCCTGTCTCTTGAGTCCAATGATGTCCCCCCCCCCCAGATTATGCATATCAACTGATTTTTATATTCTTTGCTCACAGTAGGTGCTTAGTGAATATCAGTTGAAGGAAGATGTGATTCTATAGAAATTTAGACTTTGCTATCTGGGGAAAAGAAGGAATTAAAGAGATAGTTAATGAGTACTTAGAATAGGAAATCATGGTTACAAAGAACCAACATGGCTTTGTCATGAACATGATGGATTGCATTTATTTGCCTTTTTGGAGGAATTATTAGGCAGAAGAATGAATGACAAAATAATTGATAAATGTTTACTATGTGCTGTGGACACAAATATAAGCAAGTAAGACAGTTCTTGCCCTCAAGGAGCTTGTATTCTAAGGAGGGAGGTCACAGGGAAAGTGGGAGGGTGGAATATGCATATAGAGACACAATTTGGAAATGACCAAGAAGTGAAGTGGTGATGAGATTCTGGACAAGACAAGATGGAAGTCTACCGACTGGAAATCAGGATTCCAGGGGCCAAAGACTACGTTATTAAAAAAAAACAATTCTTACTTTCTGTCTTAGACTCAATATTAAGTATTGAGTCTGATGCAGAAGAGCAATAAGGGATTGGCAACTGGGCCAGAGTTACACAGCAAGGCAGGGAAAAGACCAAGTTCTTTGGGGAAAGGAAGGTCAAAGTGCAGGTGGCATCATTCAGAAATTGCTAGAAGGGGTAGCTGGGTGACTCAGTGGATTGAGAGTCAAGCTTAAGATGGGAAATCCTGGGTTCAAATGTGGCCTCAGACATTTAGCTGTGTGACCCTGCACAAATCACTTAACCCTTATTGCTTAGCCTTTACCATCAGAGGCAACTGGGTAGCAGCTAGGTGGGCTCAGTGGATTGAGAGCCAGGCCTAGAGATGGGAAGTCCTGGGTCCAAATCTTGCCTCAGATACTTCCCAGCAGTGTGACCCTTGGCAAGTCACTTAACCCCCATG
The DNA here is from genome assembly GCF_027887165.1 of Monodelphis domestica. Lineage (NCBI taxonomy): Eukaryota > Metazoa > Chordata > Mammalia > Didelphimorphia > Didelphidae > Monodelphis > Monodelphis domestica. The sequence continues at coordinate 29,282,161 of NC_077227.1, read as the reverse complement.
GCCTAGCCCTTGCCACTCTTCTGCCTTAGAACCACAATGGTTCTAAGAGCAGAAGATAAAGTTTTTTTTTTTTAAAGAAATTGCTAGAAATAGATAACTTACTGAGAGTTTTAGCACAACATTTGCTAAAGTGTCTTATAATGTTGTTACAGAAAAATACACCTAATGAGAGTAGAGTGGGCTGAAATTAGAACTGATTGGCTGGTTGCTAATGAATTGTTAATGGTTCAATATCAGCATCGTAGGAGTTTTCCAGGAGGAAGACTGGGAGTCCCAGGGACCTGGAGTTGGCTTTGTGTTATTTTACATGTTTATCAATGACTTGGACAAATGTACAAATGCCACATTTATCACAGTTGCACATGACACAAATCCAGGAGAAAAAGCTAACAGACAGACTGATGGGATCCCAAATGGCAATAAAAAATTAAAGCAGCGAGTGGAAAGTAATTAAATGAAATGTAATAGGGATTAAAGTAAAGTCTCACATTTGGAATCAGAGACTCAACTTCACAAATGCAAGAGCAGGATAGCACGATGCTGAATTCATGGTTTATGAGCATCAGCTGAAGGAACTGAGATCACGTAGCCTGAAGAAGAGAAGACAGGTGAAAGGTGGAGGCATGACAACAGTTTTCAAGTATTTGATGGGCTATTGGTCGGAAAAAGTATTTTACTTCATCTGCTTGACCCCAGGAGACAGGTCCAGGCATCATGCGTGGAAGCAAATTTGGGCTCGATGTTGGGAAAGATGTCAGAATGATGAATTGTACGTAAATGGAATTGGCTACCTTGGGAAGCAATGGCTTCCCCTTAATTGGAAATCTTCAAGAAGAAGCTGAATGAATATTTGTTGGGTATATGATAGTAGGGATAATATTTTAGAATATGGGTTGGCCCAGATGGCTATTGAGGTTCCCCATAATAATACAATTCTTTTATTAGGAAGTCTTTTAAAAGGTGAGTTATATTTTTTTATTGTCCGGACAACCAATATCTGCAAGAATCACACACACACACACACACACACACACACACACACACACACACACAATATATATATATATATTTTTTTTTTCTCCCAGCTTCTAGTGCAGTGCCTGGCACATAGTAGGTACTTAATAAATACTTGTGGAGTGATTAATCAAATATTTGGAAACCATTCTGTTCATTAACTAGAGTATTTATATGCAGAACCAAAGAAATAAATTGATTATCAATTATTTATGATTAATCATTGTTATGGGATTGTCCCATTAATATTTTTCTGTTTTATATTTTAGAACTCATGCTACCAATCTAGCAACTATGAGTATTATGGAAAAGTAGTTTTTATGTCTTATAAACTTGCACAATAAAAATTTCTCCCTAAATTATAAACATTTTAAAATGATTCTAAATTGTGAAGCTTTTAAATATTCTTTTAAAAAAAATAGCCAGAATATGGAAGGGTTGTTGGATATTTTTTCTGACTTTTTGGGCTTGTTTCCTCTCAGTAATGGAATAAATTATCCAAGTCCCCCAGAAGTGTAAATACAGAGCACTTGGGGAGGCATCTACATTTTACATTTATTGAAGAAAAACAGAGGACTTGTAACAGAATTAAAGTGATTAAGTTTAATGGATTAAGTAGATTGGGCAATAAATAACTGATTGGGCAAAGAGAATGCTGAAGTGGAGTTTCTTGAACAAAGGATAATTTCCAGAATGTGAGAGAAGGCATTACTGCTGGACTTCTTGCTCTTTAGGGGAAGTATTGCAGAAAGGTTGAAGTGAGATAAGAGGGCATGGATACCTGGTGATCTATATCACTGGAGACGGCAATGTTGATGAGATCACCGATCCAAGGAGGTTTGGATATAGGAAATGTATTACAGATAGCTTAAAAAATCTTCAAGCTACCAAAAGTATTGACTGTCCAGTTAAAAAAGTTTTAGACCTCATTATTCTAGAACTTTGTTCATAGTGAATATTAGTAGCCTGAAGAGACTCAATTTGGAGGAATATTTGTCTACCTGTCTGCCTTCCTGCCCATCTGCATTTTTCTTTGCCTCTCTTCCTGCCTACCTATTTGGATGTCTGTTTGCTTATCTATTTAGCTATCAAAAAATGTTGGAATTGGATTTAGAAGACTGAGTTCAAACCCTAGTTTGGTTACTTGATAACTCTGCAGCCTGGGACAAAGCACTTAATCTATTTGAACTTCAAATCAGCAAGATTATGTAGAGATTTATCTGGGCATTCTATACGCTGGGCAAATTTAGTGGTGGTGGTGGTTATGGGATTAAGAAATGGGAGGTAGAGAGCCTGAAACAAAGGTAGGGACTCCGGAACTTTCTGAAGCTTTTATTATTGATCCTGGATTGATCCTTGATCCCATGGAAAAGATCCCAAGGTCATATGGCATGCCAGTTGGCTACTCTGGTTAGGGGCAGATATTAACTGTAGGAGAATGTGGAATATAAAATATAGTTGAGAATGTCATAGGACCCTCAGGAGCTAGAAGCTTGGGTCCATGAGATAGGGAGAGGTCCTCTCTCATATGTTGGCACCTTGTGGCAAAGTTCTGGTGGCCTTATGCTACATAATACTTTATAGTCTTTTTCCGTTAAAGTCTGAGATCATATAAACCACTATCATTCTCTCTCTCTCTCTCTCTCTCTCTCTCTCTCTCTCTCTCTCTCTCTCTCTCTCTCTCTCTCTCTCTCTCTCTCTCTCTCTCTCTCTCTCTCTCTGTCAATCTACCTATCTATCCATCTATCTCTTTGTCTATCAATTAATCAGTCAATCATTCAGTTTATCTATCTCTCTGTTGTACAATGAGGATTTGCTCCCCAGAACTTGAAATCCCAGCTTCCCATGTTCCCTCACACCTTACATGCTAACATAGGGAGGATATAAGTGTTGCATACCTCCATCCATCTCTCTCTTTCCCCCTGATTGAGCTGGGAAAGGGGGCTTTATGCCAGGCAGGAGAATCTACAAAAAGGGCTTACTTTTCATTAGATAATTGAACTTCTATTTCTTTTAGTTTATTTTCTTTCTACTTCAAGTGATTGTTAATAAGCTTTATAAAATATAGTATTTGGAGTTATTGGATATTAATTCTAACCTTACACTATCTCTGTCTCTATCATCTATTAGAGTGATATGCAAATAAGGTATTACTAAATGTATGACCCTGGACAGGTCATTTTGTCTCTGTTCCAAGTATCTTTCTATGTATAGTGATGGAGGAGTTAGATCTCTATGGGGCTTCTTAGTTTTAAAAATCTATTATTCTGTATATAATTTTGCTGTTTTCACAATATAATTTATACTGGTCTCTTATTCAGGGTTAACCCCTCAATGTGATTTTGTTTAGGTATGCTTTGTGAAATGATGATGATTTTTAGATGTAGAAGAGAAATTCAAAGAAATAAAGTGATAGCTAAATTGGTGCAAGCTTGAAGTTCTGTGTTTTATGTTTTAGAGTATTCCTAATAGTTAAGTCGACAAGTTAAGAGGTGTTTTAGTAAGTACTTACTATGTACCAGGCACTTTGTTAAATATTGAGTCCACTAAGAAAAAGGAAAAGCAAAACAAAACAAAACAATTCTTGCTCTCAAAGAGCTCACAGTCAATACTCTAGGCCTGAGAAATTAGTACTAGCAAGAGCATTGGGGAATTGGAAAACTTGGGATCAAATCCACACTTTGCTGCTATGTACCCATGAATATGTTCCCTCTTCTCCACAACCATTAGTCCTCATCTTCAAAATAAGAGGGTTCCCACCTCACATCTAGCAGATTGACCAGTGACAGCAAAGGAAAGTAATGAATGCTGGAGGGGATGTGGCAAAATTGGGACACTAATGCACTGCTGGTGGAGTTGTGAATGGATACAACCATTCTGGAGGACAATTTGGAACTATGCCCAAAGGGCGCTAAAAGACTGTCTGCCCTTTGATCCAGCCATAGCACTGCTGGGTTTGTACCCCAAAGAGATAATAAGGAAAAAGACTTGTACAAGAATATTCATAGCTGTGCTCTTTGTGGTGGTCAAAAACTGGAAAATGAGGGGATGCCCTTCCATTGGGGAATGGCTGAACAAATTGTGGTATATGTTGGTGATGGAATACTATTGTGCTAAAAGGAACAATAAAATGGAGGAATTCCATGGAGACTGGAACGACCTCCAGGAAGTGATGCAGAGTGAGAGGAGCAGAACCAGGAGAACATTGTACACAGAGACTGATACACTACTGGTCCAGTCAAATATAATGGACTTCTCCATTACTAGCAGCAATGCAATGATCCAGGACAAATCAGAGGAACTTGTAAGAAAGAATGCTTTCCCCACTGTGGGAGCAGAAATACATTAGAAAAATATGTGATCAATCACATAGGGTGATATGGATGTGATTACAATTTTGATGTTAAAGAATCACTCTGCTGCAAATGTAAATAACATGGAAAAAGACTTTGAACAATGATACATGGATAACCCAGTGGAACCACTTGTTGAGGGTGGGGTGGGGAGAGAAAAGAGCTGGGAGGCATGTGTGTGTGGACCATGAATCATGTAACCATGGAAAAATTTTTCTAAATAAAAAAGGGAGGAAATAGAAATAAGAAGGTGAGATTGAAACGTAGCTAAAGTCACTTCCAGCTTGAAGGTTGGTGTTCCTCTAGGCCCTTATCTTTTAGGAAAACGTGGTCCAGAGGCATAAAGAGTCTACTGAAAAGTAAGACAAATAGTCAGAAGCTGAATCAAGATTCCAGGTCAAATACTCAAGTTTCAGAAGACATCATTTCTAAGAGAGTGGTAGCTAGGCAAAGATGGGATAGGAAAGTCACAACCATAGTCAGTTGAGTGCACAGGGCCATTATTTGATCATTCCTTTACAGGGATGGAGGTGTCGATTTGATTATTGATAACTAAGCTACACTATTGTTATTATTGTGGTTGTTCAGTCATTTCAGTCATGTCCAACTATTCCTGATCCCATTTGGGGATTTTTTTGGTCAAAGATACTGGTATGGTTTGCCATTTTATTTTCCAGCTCATTTTATAAATGAAGAAACTGAGGAAAACAGAGTTGAGTGACTTGTCAAGGATCACACAGCTAGTAAGTGTATGAGGCCACATTTGAACTCAGGAAGATGAATGACTTCAGTCCAGGTACTACCCACTGTGCAAACTACTCATCTCCTCTAAAGATGGACATTAGTCATATTGGGGAGATTCTGTGGGAATTATGGCAAATAATTATGAACACATCTGTGGTTCAGGCAAAATCATGTTATAAATCACAGTGGTTTCTTGACATGGGATAAAACCAAACTAGAGATGGACCAGGTGATGGAATACTCTAAGTGACTTGAAGTCAGGCCATCTTGAGTTTGAATCGTGCTCCAGACTCTTAGTAGTATTGTTTAACTTATGTAGAACTCATCTGTGATAGAAGAGGTTTGGATCCAATAGTTTCAACATCTATGATCCCATGATCCAGTCAAAATTAAGGGAAGCTTATTTCCTTTACAATATGATTCACCATGAGGTTCCTTCAAACAGCAAGCTGCTAGGTGAAAGTGATTTGATTACAAACCATAGGGAAAAGATGCTAAAGCCTTGGAAAGATCCTCCATGGCAGATTTGTGGGCAATGTAAGGATAATCTTAGTGTTTTGACTTAAAATCTAAATAAGTGGTCACCATGGGAAATTCCCAAATATGAAAAATACCCAAGTCAGCTGGGGATTATGGAGATTTTAATCAATAAAGAGAGAAGTAATTAAGGGAAGGAGAGAGAGAGAGAGAGAGAGAGAGAGAGAGAGAGAGAGAGAGAGAATTAATTTAAACTGCTCTGGCTCAGGCTGAGCCAGGTAGTAGTTAAAGGCCTTGGCCAAAGTGGCCTCCCTGAGCCTAAGGGAAAGAGGAGTTAGTCTTATAACTCACCACAAGACCATCTCCAAGCTGGGTTCCAGTCCTCCACTGAAAACTATTTCCTGAACTCAGTTCAGAATCCAACTCCACACAGAACTCAATTGCTCAACTGACTTTTTACCCCTTCCTTTTAAGGAAATTTTCTGTCATGTCACCTCCCCTAAATTTTCATGTCTACCAATCATAGTGGACGCTTTTTTCCAGGACTGCCCATTCTTATTTCTCACCTTTTTTGGTTCTCAACTTCTCTGGTTAGATTATATCTCCTGAGTACTTCACACCTCTTTGTTAAGCTTGCCTTTTGTAAGTTACTTGACCTTTTTGTGATTAATTTAACCTTTACAGGTATTTAACACCTTTTTGTATTAGATCTAAAAATAGACTTAGCTTAAGGTTCTAGCTTTACTATAAGGTATGAGTTAGGGACTTTCATTGTTCAATCAGGAGTTTACAACTTTATCTTCCCCTAAGGCACTGTCTGAGTAGGGCGGAGTACTTTTAAAAGTTCCCAATACATTCCTGATTCTTGTTAGACCAAGTATCTCCATTGTTACAATAAAGGAGGTAAACCAAATCTTCTAAAGTATAGTCTGAGTAGTTTTTAAGATTCACAGCAGGCAGGAACAGGAATTTTAGAGCATGATAAGATGACAATGGGCGTCTCAAATAGTGCCTGATGGAGCCCTCACATTCATAAGATCTTAGGTCCATCTGAGACTTGAAATAATGATTTCCATGCAACTTTTTAGGAACACATTTGAGAAAGATGAAGAACCTCTCTAAGAGCTTAAGCTATGCAGAATCTACCAGTCTACACTGATAGAAGGATGCCCCCATCACTATGAGACGAGTCCCTTTCCCTTGTTAAGGGGGGATTTCCTGGCAGGGAGAGGAAAGAAAGATATATGGGGACTGAACAATGCTATAAAAACAAAATATATCATTTGAGTTTTTGAACAATACAAAAAGAGAGTGTATTGGATTACATGGCCTCTGATTTCCCTTCTAGGTAGAGATTTATGATTTGATATATATTAAAAAAAATTATTCCAAGCTACTTTGGGGGGTTATTTAGACATTTAGACTCATAAAAGGATAGTTCAGAACATGACTTCTTAGGACTGAGGTATTTTGAGGTCAGAAACTTTAATGGAGCCAAGTACTAGCTAACATGTTCTAGCAAATGAAAAACAATAAGTGTGAAATAAAATCTCTTTTTTTCTTTCTGCATCATTCTGCATCCTCTGCAGAGTTGATTGTTTGGCTTCCACGAGCATGAATTAATAAAGTATTGATTTTGTTTATTGCTTTTATTTAATGGGTGGCCTTTTGTTTAATTGGGTACCACTATACTTGAAATGAGTTTGGAGGAACTAGGGACCACAAAATATTTAAACCTTTGTGAATGATGGTAATAGTAATCACAACAGAGCAGAAAGTAAGATGGGCACCTTTATGGTACTTCCCCCGTCCCTGGAGACCTGTCTAAGAGAAATTCAGTCTGGAGGAAGTCCAGAGGGTGGACACAGGTTTTATGAAAGAGGATCACTGGGATGCATAAATGTCTCCTGACTCAGTGGCAAATAAACAATGCAAATTGTGTTTTCTACCATAATTAATGAGAATCCCATTTCCCTGACTTGATGCTCCCACTGCAATTTCTACTTTAGGGCCTCTGCATTGCAGTGCCCCATCTGGCTGATTCATTCTGAGCTTATGAAAAGGACAGCTAGCATGAAATCCACTTTCTGTCCTCCCGGTCACCCGGATGAGTCTAAATCTACTGTCAAAAGCCTTTCCAAGATTCTCAGTCTCATCACAACACTCCCAGGACTGAAATCCATTATTTGTCATTTCTTTTCCTGTCTCGTGGCCTCTACTCTTAGCTTTGTGTTGTTGCTGTTGTTCACTTGTTTTTCAGTCATTTCTGACTCCTTGTGACCTCATTGAAGGTTTTCTTGGCAGAGATATTGAAGGGTTTGCCTTTTTCCTTCTTTGGCTCATTTTATAGATAGGAAAAGCTAAGGCAAACAGGGTTGTGACTTGCCCAGAGTCACACAGTTAGTAAGTGTCTGAGGCTACATTGGTTTGCCATTTTCCTTCTTTAGCTCATTTTAGAGATAAGGAAACTAAGGCCAACAGGTTGTGACTTACCCAGGGTCACATAGCTAGTGAATGTCTGAGAGTAGATTGGTTTGCCATTTCCTTCTCCAGCTCATTTTGCAGGTGAGGAAACTGAGGCAAATAGGGCTAAGTAACATGTCCAGAGCCACACAGTTAGTAAGTTTCTGAGGCCAAATTTGAATTCAGGTCTTCCTGATTCTAGGCTTGGTACTCTATCCACTGTGCTACTTACCTTCCAATGAGACCTCTGAGAATTTAGTTTCCAGTTCTCTGTTAAATTGAATTGTACCCTGAGAATCTGGGTCCCTCCTGAAGGGATGCTGAGTTCTAGGAAGCCTCAGGAGACTTGCAAGGGAGGTAGCTGTGTTGGGTTGTGTGATATGTGAAGTGATTAATGAGCTGGTAAGGGAATGATGGTCTTTTCTATAATGTGTGAGGCCTGATCAAGGAGACTGTAAATTTAAATTCAACAAATAAAGGCCTGCTCTGTGCCAGGCACTGTGTTTGGTGCTGGAGACAAAATTTAAAAAAAACAACCTTTGCCCTCGAAGAGCTTCAAGTCTCTTGGGGGGTTGTGTGGGGGTGCAGGGAACACCGTGGATGGAATTAACAATTAGGACTATCAGGAAAGGTTCCCTGTGTGAGATAGCACCTGAGCTAAGCATAGACAGAAGGTAAGAAGGGAGATGAGAATGGAGTGCCCTGCAGACATCACTGGCTGCCCAGACAAATGTGTGGAGGTGGGAAATGGGATATTGTGTTCAATGAAAGTCATCCAGTTTTACTGGCTTATAGAATGTTTGGGTGAGAATAATGTACACATTTTGGGTTGGGGAAGGCAAGCTTGCTCCCCATTGTAAATGTCTTTAACTGCAAAACTGAGGATCTGAGAATAACATGGTGGAAACCCACCTGTGAGTATCATGAGTGATTCTTCTCCACACTGACTTTATAAATCACTTCATACTAATGCTTTTAAAAATGATTCCACAAATTCAGAAGCTCAAATTCTGCTATTGTGTAGACCTCAGGGCTTGCTCAGAGCACAAATATGCACCCATGCCACCTCTAGATTGAGATCTCTTCCCCTACCCCAGCAGCTCTTGGTTTGATCCCTGAATGTTTTCAAGTTTCTTGGACCATTTCCTTTGTTATCTGTGCAGAAGTGGGAAATAGGACAGCTTTAAGAGCATGTGCTGCCCATGCACAGAACAGTGGGGAGGGGCTGAATTTGGGGCCAAGAGCTCATATTCAGATGGTCACTCTTCCCTTTGTGGGTGACCTTGGGCTAATGTCCCCGAGTCTCGAAAAATGAGTGTTTCCAAATTGATGATGTCCTAAGATGCCTGGGGTCTTTAAAGTAGGATTTTTTATCTCCCTTTATTCTATGCTAAGCTGCTGTAAGACAGAGACTATGTCTCACTGATCTTTGTGTATCCCTTAGCATGTTTTTTAGTCTTACTTTCTATCTTAGTGACACTTCTAAGATATAAGGGTGAGGACAAGGAGAATGGGATTAAGTGACTTGCCCAGGGTCACATGGCAAAGAAGTGTCTCAGTACAGATTTGAACCCAGATCCTCTTGCCTCTAGACCTGGTGCTCTATTTACTGTGCTACCTAGCAACCTCTATCCCTTAGCACATTAATAATAATAACAACAATAATAGCTGTTATAGGGCTCTTTAAGATTGCAAATCACTTTACCTATATTATTTCATTTGATTGCCACAACAAACTTTTGGTAGACTATGATTATCTCCATTTTATAGTTGGAGAAAGTGAGGCAGACAGTCGTTAAGTGACTTGTCTAGGGTCCCAAAGCTAATAGATGTCTGAAGCAAGTTTTGAACTCAGGCCTTCCCAACTCCTAGTCCAGCACTCTATGTATAATAAAGCATCTCTTAAGCAGTTATTAATCTTACTTTTAAGGAAATATTGCCCATGAGGAAATACTCATTAAATAAAAGCAATCAAAACAATCAACACTTTATTAACTCAGAGTAGCAGAAGCCAATTCAAGATGGCTGCCTTATTGTTTTTCAGTTATTTCAGTCCTGTCCAACTCTTCGTGGCCCCCTTGTGGTTTTCTTGGCAGAGATGCTAGAGTGGTTTTCCATTTCCTTCTCCAGCTCATTTTATAGATAAGGAAACTGAGGCCAACAGGATGAATGGCCTTTCCAAGAGACTGATTTTAACTCTGTGTTCCTGACTCTAGCCTTTTTCTGTCCACTGAGCCACTTAGCTTCAGGGTGGTGAATTTTGTAGTCACAAAACTTTCAGAGACTATAAACTCAATCATGGAAGACTTGTGCCTAGACTATATGGCGGAAGTCACCAAACTTGGGGTATGATGGATGGAAATGTTACTTTTCCTTTCATTTTTCCCCCTACAAAGAGAGAGGAGGAAGAATGATTTCATTGATAGGAGCCCGAGAGCCTTGGATTCAAAACCTTCCCCCGACTGTCTATGGAGCTCTTGGCAAGTGGCTTGGACCTCTTGGTGCCCGGGATTGCTCTCCAAGACTGTAAATTGCAGATGGTTGTCAACCAGTGCTGGTGGAAGGGCTTTCCACTGAGGATTTCCCTAAGGAGAGGAACTTGAGTCTCCTTCCAAGCCCCACCTCCCATATAAGGGTAGGTGTCCCTATTGCAGTTTTATCTGAATCCAGCAAGTTTTTAGCCTTCTGTGAGTCTCAAAAAGTCAGCCTTATGGAGGTGGGGAGCCTTTTTCTCTTCCTTTTTTTCTATCAAGGACCATTGACCCAGCAGGTGGAAAAATCCATACAGGGACAGATAAGGAAAAAGCAACCAAATGTATTTATTTTTAATGAGTGAGAGAGTAAACTATAAATCTTTCCACTCATACATTTTTAAGCACAGTTCTTCCTCTGCTCTCATCAGACACTCATTTTACTCTCAAAGGAATAGACCCCACAGCCCCGGGAGGGAATGTCTTTATTGGCCTGCAGTGATGAGGCTAGAGGATTATCCAGTTTAAGGCGGAGGTTTGGGCTCTGGTGTCTATTTACAGCACGTCCCAAAAGTCTTAGGGCACTTTGAAGCTTTAATAGCTTAAACTTTAGCAATTTAAAACTGCCTTCAAACTTTTAGGTCGCCCTATCGCTTTGGCCTTTAGATTTTAATTCATTGATGGATGAATATTGCTCATCTGGAGAGTCAGCACAAACTACATGATATTTTCACCTACTCCCATGTGAGATTTCTCGATGCCCTTCCACAAAGTCACTATATATGTGCACTCGTACATACATGTACATGTGTAGACATGCATGTCCATTATATATACACGTGTATATACTCTATATGTTTCTACATGTACCTGATTCTACTATCCATTGATCTCTGGCATTACATGACCAATGTTCATTTTTTTCTCACAATACATACACTTAATCATCTCTTTTGCATCATGTTTCCCACACAGACCACTGTCAATCATATGCCCCTAATAGAGCAATAGTTACTTACCTTATGGGCTTTCCAACTTGGCCATCGTTTTAGAGCTAGAGACCATCAAGTCCAACCCACCATTTTACAGATGAGGAAGCTGAGGTCCTTGATAGTAGAATGACTTTCCAAGAGTCCCAAAGTATCTGAGGCAAGCTTTGAACTCAGGTCATCCTGATGGAAAGTGTTGGCACCGTATACATGCAAATGAAGGCTTGTGCTTCTTTGGGAATGAAGGGTCCACACCATGCCAAGAAGAAGGATTGGGGCAGAATTTCACTGGAGCTAGGGGTATCTTTGAATCGGAACACCAAGAATAGTAACTGGCAAGCATTTATTAAGTACTTAAGTATGACTCAGTGGATAGAATACTACACCTGTAATCAGGAAGACTTGAGTTCAGATCCAACCTCAGACACTTACTAGATGTTTGACCCTGAGCAAGTCACTGAATCTTTATTTGCCTTAGTCTACTGGAGGAGGAAATCAAATTCCCTCCAGTATCATTGCTAAGAAAACCCCAAATGGGATCTGAAAGAGTCGAGTCAGACAGGACTGAAGACTGAACAACAAGGAGTCAGACACTGCTTATGTAGCACTGTGGGGATACTAATGAAAAGAAAAACCAGTGCCCGCCATATTTAAATTTAGTCAAGAGGTATGGAGATCTGGGCATTTTGGCTCAGCAAGGACCAATCCCCCTCCTCCTCCTCATGCATGAATTTAGGTAGAGGCATAAATGAACATGGTTGTGAAAATAGAGGCTAGTTTGTATAGTGGATGATGCTGGAACTCCAGTCAGAAAGACCCGAGTTCAAATCTAACCTCTGACACTTCCTAGCTATGTGACCTTGGGCAAATCACTGTCTTAACTGCCTTATCTCTCAAATGAGTATACTATTGGCACCTACCCCCCAGGATTATAGTGAGGATAAAATAAGATAATATTTATAAAGTACTTTGCAAACCTCAAAGTACTATAGAAATCTATTATTATTATTTCATTAAAATTCATTGCTCAACAATGGCTATGCACACAGAAGGCATTCAATATAAACTTGTTGAATGGATAAATCATTTAATGAATGTTTGAATGGATAACAATGAAGTAAAAAGTGGTAATTTAAAGATTTTTGGAGGCAAATACTGGCATTATTTTTCTTTGCTCAAAATATCTTATATGGAGGATAGCTGGGTGGCTCAGTGGATCGAAAATCAGACCCAGAGATGGGAGGTCTTGGGTTCAAATCTGACCTCAGACACTTCCCAGCTGTGTGACCCTGGGCAAGTCACTTAACCCCCTTTGCCTAGCCCTTACTACTCTTCTGTCTTGGAACCTATTGAATCTAAGACAGAAGGAAAGAGTTTTAGGAAAAGAAAATAACTTGTACTTTACCTGAATAATCACAGGATTTAGAATGGAAGGTCATTGAGATCAGGAGCTATTTCTTTCCTTCTCTTTTTGTCAACAGTGCCAATCTCAGTGCTTTGCATGTAAGTAAATGCTCAATTAGACTGGATCTAATTGATCTCTTCCTGAAATAGTCTAAGGATTAAATTCTTGGAGTTCATATAGTCCACAGCGAGGAAACTAAAGCCAAGGGAAGTCAAGTGATTTGCCAAAAGACTCAAAGGAATAATTAGAAGAGACAGGACTTGAACCCAGGTCCCTTCAAGCCTGGATGCTCTTACCATCAGATCACACTGCTTCTATCCCTGCCTAATTAGTTTGCTCCACATTTTCTTTACTCATCCTCAGTCCTGGTTGGAAGAGGATTGAGGTAATAGTTATGGCTAAGATTAGATCCAGGAAAATCAGGAGTCTATTCTTAAAGTCCAGTGGATTGGAAGGTGAGCCTGAATTAGGGTGGTTGGGGTAGGAGTGATGAGGATGGATGTGAGAGCTATTGCAAAGGTAAAATTGGTAGGACCTATTTGGTGACTGATTGGATAAAGGCATCGAAAGAGATACTTGACACTAAGCTAACCCTGAGGCTTCCAGTTCAGGTAACAATGGCGGCACCAGAAAGAGAGTTAGGAGGCAGGAGGAGCAGATACCCGGAGAAAGAATTCACCCACTTATGGAGATGATGAGCTGTTGGTGCTGGTGGGGCATCCAACAAGCAGGTGGAAATATGGGTTTGCAGCTCTGGATGGATGCCACCCTGTAATCTTGCCCTCTGAGGCCTTGTGTGCCCAGTTACCAGCTTGTATTGGCAAACACTCTGAAGCTTTTATGCCTCAGTGGAGGCTAGAATTGAACTCCTCTTTTTGCCTTGTAAAATCAAGTTGGATTTACATGGGGGCTCTTTTACAATCCCCTTTTCTCAAAAACACCTGCACTTTAGTGCAGAGGAACAGCTGGATTGTAAACTGTCTTCCTAAAATGAGATTTATTGCAAAATCCAGACTCTGTCACTTTCTATCGGTGCTATATAAAAATAACGTGATACCAGTTGATCAAGTGATGGGTTTGGAGTGACAGTCTTGGGTTCCAATCCAACCTGTGATATTTAGTTGTGTGAGCCTCTGGGCAAGTCATACAGTCTCTGTGTATTTCTGGTAACTCCCTAGACTTGGTATTTTGGGAAAGAGAACTAGATTAAAACTCACCTGTGCCATTTATTCACTGAGTGACCTTGGAATTCACTCAACCTCTTTGGGCCTCAGTTCTTTCACCTTCAGAAAATGACCTCTGGGATCCCTTCCAACTCTAAATCCACACTTATCTATCTGTTTATCTATGTGCCAAGTCACAGTGAATGGGAATCTTCCCACACTGGGATTTCCTGTTCTTGAGAACATCACAGATACTTTGCCTATTTGGTTTTGATTGAAAAGGAAGCAGTTGAGGAAGAATGGGCTTAGAGCTTTAATAGGATCACATTAATGGATTGCAGGATGGTGAGGAGTCAGCCACAACTAAAAGGATTGAAGAAAACAAAAAAGGATTGGTCTAGAGAAGAAAGCAAGTTGACTGCATTCTGTATTCTTTTAGGTACTTTTAAGGGGATGTTGGCCAATTTCTGGACTTGCCCCAAACCCATTTGAAGATAGGCCTATAGATATGTGAATAGATATCTCCACAAATTTGCCATTAAGAGTGCATCATTCCCAATCTTTGTTTTCTCTTCCTATTGTTCTTCTTAAGGAGATACTACGGCTTCTTCATTGAGTTCCTTGCTCTGGTCTACTGGAAAATGGAAGGCAATTTGGTTCAGGGAAACAATTGCTGAGTTGGGGCTCAGGTATAAGGAAGACTAGCTTTAAATCCTACCTCAGATGTTTTCTAGCTACATCTCCATGGGCCGTCCTCAACCTTTCTCATCTATACAATAAGAGAGTACCATTTGATGATCTCCAAGGTCCCTTCGAGCTCTGAAATCTTTGACCCCAATTGATGTTCATGGACAAGCAGCCCTTGACTAGTCCTCCTCTTCCCAATTAGGACGTGAACTCTTTGCAAGCAGGGACTACCTCTCTTTTCAGTTTCTATTCCCAGGGATTTGCACATAGTAGGTGTTTAATAAATACTTTTCTATTCCATTCCACTGACTTTAAAGGGAGCTTTCAGCAAAGTACTTTGATTATCTGGGCATTAATGCCTCCCTACCCCTTCCCTGGCCTCAGTTCTACTGAGATGTCTTATTGTGGTGCGGAGGTGACCTGGGGATCTTGGAGGCTATGCTCAGAGAGTACCCAGGTCCTTTCGGATACTATCAATTTGAATATCCTTATGGATGTGCCCATGAATGGACAAGTATGTCTGCCATCTGACAACCAGCCCAAGAGTGACTTTTTCTGCCAACATATACCATGCATTACTGACTGCCCAGATATATTTTTGTCTTCATATCCCTAATGCCTGGCGATTTTGAGCTAAAAGGAACTTTAGCAGCCAAATAGTTCAACCGCCAGAAGAAACTGAAGCTCACATAGGTTAAGTGATTTGCTGGGAGTCATGCTGCTAGTGAGTATCTGAATGGTAAGGTTTGAACCCAAGTCCTCCCGACTACCATGTCCTATCTGCTACACCACATTATTATTGCCTTCATTTTACAGATGAGGAAACTGAGGCTCACTGAGGCTAAGAGACTACCTCAGGATCACAGAGCTAGGATATATCAGAGATATGATTCGAAGCTAAATCTTCCTGATTCCAAATCCAGATCTGCTCTACTTCTTGAACGCCTGCCCCAGTGCCTGGCATAATGTAGATACTTAATGAAAACTCTTGATTGACTGAGGGATTTTTGGCTACACAGGTGGAAGGAATACCGATCCAGCAGAATCACGACTCTCTGGAGGCACTGATATATGCATAAACTCACAGTTCTTTGGGTGACCATCTCTCCCCCCGTTTTTCTTACAGACACAGCAGGGAATCTGTCAGTCAACAAACATTTAAGTCCTGACTTTCATCCTGTTGATTTCCCATAGAAAGGTCTTAAATGCCGCATCACATTTCTCCATATAACATATCCAAGAAAGAGACCAAGGAACTGAGTCTGAGCACCTTTGCAATTAGTGCATTGACCTAGCACTATTTTTCTGATTGCTCTGCTCTGCTAGTCATCTGGTTAATGTGCCTCTGTGGTGGTGGTGGGGGGGGGGTCCTGATTTTCTGAGAGAGGCTTAATTGAAATGTAAAATAGCACTAACAAACTTTTCTTTTTTTATGTCTCAAGGAAACTTTTTTGTTGGCTCTTTTTCATCCTCATACTGAAGCCATTTGTCCCCTCCAAATTTAGAAGAATTAAAGCAGGATACTGTGTTTTAAAGTAGCGCCACGCTTCGATGAATAGATGTGCTTATCTAAATAGGTTCTCTGGAAGGATAATTTCTAATTTTTGTGGTAAGTGTGTTGCTGGATAAAAAAAAAAAAAGACGAGAAATCAAGTCTTGTATTTGCAGCTTTTCTTGACAAATACCGATGCTGTAAATTATACAGCTGTTCCTCCTCTGTATGGATTTTTGTAGTACTCAGAGCGATTTATAGGTCCAGGGTGCAGCTGCTGAAAGTCATTTATTCTCAGTTCTGTATTAAATCTATCATATACAAATGCATTAGCATTCAGTACCAAGCTCAAGGGCTTAAGGCATTTTTCCCCTTCCGAGTTGCTGTCCAGCAAGGGTATGCAGGCTGAACAGAAAACAGCATCTTAAAAAAATAAATTAGGCAATGATAGCATTTGCAAAGGGCCATTTTTCTGTTTTTATTTTTTTGGTACTTGAAAAGTGCTCACTTTTTAACCCAGAAGAGCAGGCCTCATCTATCCCTCTTTTTCTTTCTCCCCCCTTCCTCAGCTGCATGCTAACAGATCAGCCATGCCTCTTCTTTCTTTTTGATGAACGAAGACTTTACCCTAGCTGCCTCATTTGCTCCTTCCACCAGATTGGAATATATTCAAGGTTCAGAGATTCTGGGATTTTGTCACAATGACCTGCTCCTTAAGAGGAACTTGCTTATATCTCCTTCCTTGTCTTCTACTTTTTCCTGGAGCCTTCTTTTCCTTAGGTCAACAAATGGCCAACTTTCTTCTTTGCCTCTCACAAAACTCTTTGTTTCACAGCTTTTTAAAGCATGTACCAGTCAAATCAAGTCAACAAATATTTAGTAAATGACTCAGATGAGCCAGGAGAAAGGCAGTATGGTAGGATGTTTAGAATCCCAACTTCGGAGTCATGAAGACTTGGGTTCAAATCCCACCTCTGACACATATTGACTATGACTATAGAAGGAAGGAAACATGTCAGCCATTGTGCTAAGCACTTTATAAACATCTCATATGACCCTCAAAAAAGCCCTAAGAGGCAGTTGCTATTATTATCTCCCGCTGAGGAAACTGAGGCAGACAGAGGTTAAGTGACTTTTCTAGGGTCAAACAGCTGGTAAATAGGGGTCTAGATGTGATCTAAGGCTGTGTTGGCTAAGGTGTGGCACAAGTGCCCCCATGTGCCAGAGGGGCTGCTCCATTTCCCCTTTTTATCTTGCCTGAGGACAATTTTCACATAGCCCACACCTCTGTCCAACAGCCCAATGCAAGTATTTCCTTGGTCTCCTCTCTGGGATAATGTAGGGGGCTCACAGGTACTTGAGGGTACATTTTGGGCACAGGATCTCAAAAAGATCCCCAGAGCTGATCTAAGGTATTCCTGATATCAAACTCAGTGCTGTAAACCATTGGGTCACCTGATTACTATGGACAAGTCACTTCCCTTATCAGGGTCCAAGGCAATGCTCTAAGACTGGAAATTGTGAATGAGCTGCTGATCTATATCAGGGGAAGGACTGCATACCTTGGGATTTCCGTACTGATGAATCACAAGTTAAGAACAAATGTGTGTGTTTGTGTGTATGCATATATATGTATATATACGCACATATATATATATATATATACACATACATTACATGGACACACACATATATGTGTATATATATAAATACAAAGCATATACAAAGTAATTTTATGAGAATGAATGCACTAATAATTGGGGAAGGGGTTCAATTCAATTCAGTAATTTAATTAGCAAGGACAGTGTGTTAGGCACTGTGTTAAGGACTGGGGATACAAAGAGACAAAAAGTCCCCGTACTTCAGGATCTTACAATCGAATGGAATCAAGACAAACCTTTTCTAGGATGGGACACCTGAGCTGTATTTCAAACAAAGTGAGGAGCCCTGCAAAGTAGAAGGGAAGCCAGAGTATATTTAGAACATGGCAGATCACCTGTTTTCAAAAGCACAAAAAGAGATGGGATGGCTGTTAGCTTGGAATGCAGCATTAAATCCCCATAATAGGAAATGCCTCAAAAGGTGGGGGACTGACAGATTGAGGAGGGCTGGAAATGCCAGGTTTTGAAAGTTTTGAATTTTAACCTAAAGCAAACAAGCAGTGGCTAAAGCTTTTTGATGAAAGGAGTGAGGTGGCATTAAGTACCACGGTTCTCTGAATTTGTGTGTCATTCCTTTAATAAATAATAGACAGCTATGTGGCATAGCAATAGGGTACATTGCATCAAGTCAGGATGACTCATCTTTGGGAGTTCAAATCTGGCCTCAGACATTTACTAGTTATGTGACCCTGGGCAAATCACAACCCTGTTTACTTTGGTTTCCTCATCTGTAAAATGAGCAGAAGGAAATGGCAAACCATTTTTTTTCTATTTTTCTTATAAATTTACTTTGTAGATGATTTCTATTTACCTATCTGTGTACCTTTGCCAAGAAAACCCAAATGAGGTCACAAAAAGTCAGACAGGACTGAAATGACTAAGCAACAACAGAAGATAGAACAGTGATAGTGAATCTATGGCATGGGTGCCAAAGATGGCATGCAGAGCACTCTTTGTGGGCACTTGGCCACCCTCCTCCACCAGCCATAGTTTACTACTAGAAAGGCAAAGGGTCTCCTTTCCTCCTCTCAACATACCTGATGACATTTTTTCAACATGACCTGCCCCTCTGCTCAGGAGCCCAATGGGAGTGCCATCTCCCTCCTATGGGGACAGGGCCCAACACTCCATCTCTAAAAGGTTTGCCATCACTGAAATGGCCTATACACTCTATGAGGGTTTGGGGTCATGTCTTTTCAAGTGATACAATGTTTATAAGTCCTTTGCAAAGTTTAAAGTGCTATTTAAGGATTATTTAACTTCTTCATCCTCTCCCTCCTCCTCACTCCTCCCTGGTTGTCCTCCTCCATATTGTAGCATCATTTTGTAGAAAGAATGTTGGATTTAGAGCTATAGGAATTGTGTTCACATCCTGCCTCTGACACTTACTGTCCACATAACCCTGAGCAAGTCTCTTTACTTCTCTATGCCTCTATTTACTCATCTGAGAATCAGAGAGTTGGAATAGATAATTTCCAAAGTCTTTTCCATGTCTACATCTATGATCCAATGTGTAATTTTGGGCAAGTCACTTTACCTCTTGAGCCTCAGTTTCTTTTATATAATTGGTCTTCATGGCTTCTGATGTCCCTTCCAACTTTAAAACCAAGCTCTGTGATCATCATCAACAGCAACACACTTCCCCTAACACCTCGCATGGTGTTATGTACAAAACATGCTCTTAATGAATTGCTACTACTGTTGGTTTTGAAATACTTCATTCCCAATGGTGCCATGATGAATGAGCTGCCATTTTGGCTGGAGCTAATTGTGATCTATTTCTGAACCTTTGAATTGCTAGATTTCCTCTTATTTTCTTATCCTTGTAAAAAAGTGAAATCTCTTCAGAGAGCTTGTCAATGAGACTGAAATGATTACAGTGCATTTGGCTTTCTAGGGGGCTATTTGTTGGGATGTGCACTGAGATTACCAAGTAACCCAAGGGTCTGTTTTGATTTTTCATTCATATAGCATCTTTATACTTAATATTTTAATATTATATAAAATAATATATTTTGACACTTTATATAATAAATGTCAACAACAATTAAGTATCAATGTTTTTGATAACCTATGAGTCTTCAAAATACCAATCTAAGTCTGCATATTACCAGTACATTAATAGTTACTGCAGCATGAAGAAAGGAATACAGTGTGATGTGTCCTGGATGGTGAGACAGAGACCCTTATAATTCACATCTCCTCTCTGGGTCCTAGTTTCATCTTCTATGAAATAACACTAATAATCATCATTATCATTGTCACAGTGCTTTAAGATTTACAAAGCATTTTATACAGGTTATCCCCAAAACCTTAACACAATTTAAAGCTAGTGCTTAAAAGCTAGTGTTCTGGGGGCAGCTGGGTGGCTCAGTGGATTGAGAGCCAGGCCTAGAGATGGGAGGTCCTGGGTTCAAATCTGGCCTCAGTCATTTCCCAGCTATGTGACCCTGGGCAAGTCACTTGACCCCCCATTGCCTAGCCCTTACCACTCTTCTGCCTTGGAGCCAATACACAGTATTGACTCCAAGACGGAAGGTAAGGGTTTAAAAAAAAAGCTAGTGTTCCAAATGGCACTGACTATTGGATACCATGTATATATCATCATCTCATTTGATCTCAAAATCACCCTCTGGGGAAAGTTATGTCATTATCTTCATTTTTTACCTGAATAAACGGAGGTTCATAGAAGTTAAATGACTTGTTAAGTGTTATGGTAAAATGTCTAAAGTGAGATTTGAACTCAAGTCTTTCTGATTCTAAGACCACTGTTTATTGATTATGCTGACTCCATGGCTAAATGAAGGTATAATTTGGATTCTATGATTTGGATTCTGTGATATCTAAGATTCAAACTCTAAATCTCCTAATAATAATAACTCAGTTTAACTGGGCTATTTAGAGAAATAGGTCAATTAATTAGTACAATTAATTAGCTAATTAATTTAGAGGAATAAGTCCAGTCAATTCATTTCTGGACTTTAAGAGAAGATTAAGAAACAGTTTTTCTTTGTTTCAGCACTTAATTTAATTCACTTTCCTGCCTTTGTAAAATCTAGTGTAGTTGAAGGTACATACTCTCTTTGATGGATAAAAATCTTGCAGTACATGAGGGTGATATTTCAAATTACACAGGATTATAGAAGTTATAGATTGAGATCTAGAGTGATTTTAGATAGCATCAGGTTCAACCCTATCCTTTTACAGATGCAGACATCAAAATCTAGACAGATTTGAGGATTTGCTTGAGGTCATATAGCTAATGGGTGGCTAAGTCAGCATTTGAACTCAGGTCCTCTTCCTCCAAATCCATCATTGTTTCCATTGCACCATGTTGGCTCTGCTCGACTGATCTGGAACCACTAATTCCACAATTTCAATTTTTGAATAAATTTCTGATGTGCACTTGCTTCATTAATTACATTTATTTATTTATTCATCCTTATTCATCTATTTTATTCATTCATTCATTTGTAAATATAATTTATTATTAATATATTTTATTAATGTATTAATTATTATTTAATAATTATAATAACTATTATTAATATATTATTAATATAATTTATTTACGAATTTATTTATTTATTTATGAACAAAATTTTTATTTATTTATTTGCATTTATTTATTTATTTGTTTGTTTGTTTATTTATTTATTTATTTATATCAATTAATATTTTTATCCCATAAGATGAATCTAGGGTGGTTTGGCAATGGAATTTTCTTTAAATGTAGATTCCTCTTGGCTGAGTAATAAAGCTTTTAGGGAACACAGGACCTGATTTTGGTCACAAATTTAAAGGCATTGCCACTGATGGACTCTTGTAGGATAATGGAGCTAAGAGGTACCTACGACAAATTTTCCAAAATATTTGTGGAGATACTGTTGATACGTCATAAAATTAATGGAAAAGTGTGCAATGTTTCAGAATTATCTAAAATACTTACTGAAAGGTCTATGGTGATTTATGAAATTCAAAGCATGGAGAGTTTAAACCAATTTTGAAATCCAAAAGTGACATCTTAAGGCAGTCTTAGTTCATCCTTAGAAGACTGACCGACAAGAAAAGACTCCAGAATGGGTCCTGGAAGTCCTAAAAAAAGCTAAACAAAACAAAAAACCCAACTAGATCACTGACTTAGTTATCTTATTTTCTCAGGGATCTTCCCTTTCCTTCTAAAAGCAGAATATTGTACTTAAGGTGCATTTAAGGAGATCACAATTATTTATGAAATCACTGAATGAGGGGTCATGAATGAAATGAAATCGGAAGGATTTAGGGTTGCGTGGCCTGGAGAAACAATGCGTAATGGGATGATGGTGAGGAACATGAGGATTTTCTTCACTTGAAAGACTGTCACATGGAAAAGGGTTTAGTTTCTTCTCCTTGGTCTCAGTGGGCAAAATTATGACAAAAAGTGCAAGAGGCAGAAGTTTCAAAAAAGGCAAATTTAATATAAAGATATGAGGAAAAACTGATTTTGGTTGACATCAATAGATCTTATGTAATGGACTCATATAACCAAACTGTATAAAAGGAAGATCAGACTGTAAGTTGTGTCTCTGAGGGGCCATTGACCTTTATTATTGGTAATTGCTAGTCTTGCCAGTAAATAGATTCTTCTTGATTGTTTGTACCTCAGTTTCTCTTAAGTTCATATTTATCACAAACAATATAGAGTGAAGAACTTTCATGGGAGATATTCAGGCCAAGGCTAGAGAATCTTTCAACACAATAGTGAGTATAGGGAATGGTTTTCAGGTATGAGTTCTACTAGAAGTCTTTGGTACATATCAGGGGCTTAATGCCTACTTGTTGGTTAATTTACAACCCCCAAATTTGGTAGAATTCACAATTCTACATCAGGGAAGAAACTATCCACACCAAAGAAAATTATGGATCCTTTGAAATACAGAAGTATTTGAGGTATTAAATTCAGACAATTTGAAGTACAGTTTGTGCATGTCTTTAGAAATTCAGAGAAACTCAAGAAACCTTCAAGCTGATTTATTGCCCAGATTCTTGCCACCTAGAGGAATTGCCCATGCTGGGAGTCTGTAATTAGAAGAAAACAAAAGGGACAGATGAAAAGGCACATCAGAAAACTCATGAAATTAACTGAATCTCTGCGGAGTTCTTGTCCCAGGATCTGTCAGCATCTGCACCCATTAGGCTAGTTGTTTTTATTTTTACCTAAAGCATTTTGTGATCACTTCTCTAGAAAAGGTTCTGTGAAAAACAAACAAGCAAGCAAACAAAACCCATTTGCATTGTATTCTATCCTGTTTTAAAAGTTGAGCTCTCTTCTTTATAACTCTGGAACAGAAACACTCACTAGGCTGAGGGGAAGAAGCTGACATTACTAAATAGCCTTACTGCCAGATACTTTAAAAAATTACAATTCAGTCCCAGTAGCTTTATAACTTAATGTAAATTTTATCTCATCAGTGTTAGCTCACTTATTGGAGTTGGGCTTCTCCGTCCCCAGGGAAGGGGTCTTTTTCAGCCCTGACTTGCCAGTTCTCAACTAGTAGAAGCAGACTTCTCATTACTCTGGGTCCTGCCAGCAGTAGAAATAGTTATATGTTCTCAGAGTATTGGTGGGGACCTTGATCTCACTTTGGAGAGCTTTATTTATATATTGGTCTACTAGGATGAGGCAAGGAAGGTAGGAAGGGTACAAAGCTATTTTCCATGTTTACATATTTCATTTTCTCTCCTTCCCCTTTAACCTCCATGCTCCCTGATCCAATAAGCACTTCCACTGGATTATACAAATGTTATCACTTGATACTTATTTCCATATTATCCATTTTTGCCATAGAGTGATCTTTTAAAACCAAAACCTCAAGTCATCTATCCATATAAACAGATGGTGTCATTTGTTTTTCTTCTGCATTTCTACTCCCACAGTTCTGTCTCTCAATGTGGATAGCATTCTTTCTCATAAGTCCCTTGGGATTGTCTTGTATCAGCAAAATCCATTACATTGAATTGTGCCACAATGTATCTGTCTCTGGGTATAATGTTCTCCTGGTTCTGCTCCTTTTACTCTGCATCAGTTCTTGGAAGTTCTTCCAGTTCACATGGAATTCCTTCAGTTCTTCATTCCTTTACAGCACAATTGTAGTTCATCACCGTCATATGCCACAATGCTACTCTCTTGGTAGCCCTCTGTAAAGACTGTGCTCAGAGGATGAAGTTATTAAGAGATTTTATATGTATTGTAAACCTGTGAAGGGCAGCAATTGGTTCACTTGTCTGTCTTTGCGGTGTCTGGCACATAGTAGGCAATTAAGAGGTACTTTTTGTTTGATTAATTGATATATGAGTATGTTATAAGCAATGACAAGTAGATGGTTTGAATATAAAGGAAAGAAGGAAGGAATCATGGTGAGCTCTTTGGTTTTGGGCTCATGGCTTAGTCACTTAATAAGTGTGAGATCATTTAGAGGAGAGGGCCAAGGATGATGCATCCTCTGGATGATGCCATCCTATGACCAGTCAATGTTTGGCTTGGTTTGGAGAAGAGAAGACCAAGAAAGGACATGAGAATTGTCTTCAAGAAATTCTAAGGCTATCCTGTGGAGGAGGGATTAGGTCTGTTTTGTTTGGTCAGAGGGCAGAATGAAAAGTACAGTGTGATTGGTAAAGAGAGGTAGATTTAGAATTAATGCAAGGAACACCTTCCCAGCAAGCATTGCTGTCTCTAATGGAATTAGGCTGCTTTGGGGTGTGGTGGAGGCACCTAAGGAATGAAAGATCTGAAATTGGAAGGGTCATCTAAAACAGCTGTCTTATTTTCCATGTGAGAAAACTGAGGCCCAAGAAGGTTAAGTGATTTTCTCAATGCTAATGATATCCCTCATGTTAGTAATAAGTTTAAGAGGCAGGACTTGAACCCAGGTCCTCTGACTCCATCATGGTACTACTATACCTGCTCTTTCTCCACCAAAGGTTTTCAGATACAAAGTTTCCTTATCTATGAATTGGAGCTAAGAATATCTGTAGTTCTTGTTGGATAAGGTTGTTAGGAGGCAAAATGCTTCCTAAAAACAAACTCTTTTTATTAGATTTCCAGACAAAGTCTTACACTGATGTTCTAAAAAGTGTAGCAGTCACATCACAGTTTCTCTCCGTGCCTCTTTGCACCAGCCACCCTAGAGACATTCCATAAACAATAATAACATCAATTTGCAGAATTCTATTAAGTTTGCAAAGCACTATGTAGATATTCTCTCATTGAAGTTTCCCAATAACGCTGTGAGGCAGGTTCTATAGGATTATTGTTTTTTTAAATCCTTACCTTCTGCCTTAGATAGAGCTCAAGTATCAGTTCCAAGGCAAAAGAGAAGTATGGGCTAGGCAACTGAGGTTAAGTGACTTGGCCAAGGTCATCTAGCTAATAAATATGAGAGAGAGAATCTGAATCAGGTCTCCTTGATTCTGAAACTAGTGATCTGTCACTTTCAAACATAGTCATTGAATTTGAGCTGGAAGGGATGTGAGGGGTCCCTGTGACACCAAACTCTTATTTTATAGAGACTCCAAAGTTAGGCCCATGAACCAAAATGGAGTGCTGAAAGTCACCCAGAATTTAAGCATCAGAGGCAGGATTTGAATCTAGGTCTCCTAGTACCAGAGCCAGTGCTTTCCCTACCATATCAGACTGCTTTCTTTAATAGGATTAAGGTGTTTTTTTTTTTTTTTTTGATGAGTGGGGGGATGTCAAGGATAAGATCCAGCTTTGTGATTTCATTAGTATAGGGAACTCCGGGCATGGAAAATTCCCTCCACTTCACCACCTCTGAAACCTGGTTGTAACTTAGAGTCTAAGAGACTTGTCTGAAGTCACTGAGGAGTTCAATGTGCTATTTGCCCATGGGCACACAGCTGTCTCATGCCAGAGGCAGATATCTAGCTCTTCCTAATCTCAAGCCATATTTTCTACCCACTGTCAGAGATTGCCATTGGAAAAGTTCGGAGGTTCGATCTGGAGCCTTCTTGAAGGCCCCCAGTGTTGATAAAGTGGATGGCAATATTCGCAGTCATGCCTACTTGAAAGAGGTGGATACAGTGGCCTCATTTGGATGACTGACTGGTCAGAATAAGTGAGAGTCAATTCCCTTTACAACCCTTTTGGTTACTCACCATCTGGCCTTGCTGACCTATATACTCCCCAATTTTCTCCTGATGCTCTGCTCTGGCAACTAGCCTCTTCCCTCGGACTCCCCCCTCCAGCCATCACACGTGAATTACCTGCCTACATTTAATTTTTAATCAGCATTGCCTCCCACCCCTCCATAAAAGATGGCTTTGAAGCACAGCCAAATCGATCTTTTCAGAATCAGCATTAACTTTGTCCGGATATCTTCTATTCCTCAACAATGGCTTTCCCTTTCCTCCATTTCCCTTTATGCTATTTTCTGTTTTTATTTTAGCAGTATCCCCTCCCCAGGAAATAATGAAATAACTCCGAAATCATCCTCTTGTTTAAATTACTTACTTCTCTCGCATAAATATTTCTTTCCCCCTAAGAACTATGAACAAGTTTTTATGAATTCACATCGAAAATCTGAGCTTCTTCGTTGTTTTTTTGAAAGCAATGATTTGTAGGGTGTTTTCATGGGGGTAACACAGATGGGAAGTGTTTGAGGCCACATTTGAAACCAGGACCTCCCATCTCTAGGGCTGGCTCACAACCCACTGAGCCACCCAGATGCCCCCTAAAGGGGTGATATATTGGGGAAACAAGAAGGGACATCACAGAATTGATTGTAAGAAGGAAAGTAAGGATTTAACATTTATATATATATATATGTATATAGTTATATATATACATATCTTAATTAATTAATTAATTCACTTTTTTATTTATGTATTTATTGATTTATTTTCTCCCTCCTGATCCTCTATCATTGAAAAAGAAAAAGAAAAACCATATAATAAAGATATAAAGAGTCAAACAAAGCAAATTTCTGCCTTGGCCATGCCTAATATATAATTCTCCATTCTCAGTATGACCTCTTTATAAAATGAATATTCTTCATCCATTCTCTGGAATAATGGTTGACCATTGCATCAATTAGCTCTTACTGCTTTCTGAGTTTGGCTTTTTTTTTTTAAACCCTTACATTCTGTCCTGGAGTCAATACTGTGTATTGGCTCCAAGGCAGAAGAGTGGTAAGGGCTAGGCAATGGGGGTCAAGTGACTTGCCCAGGGTCACACAGCTGGGAAGTGTCTGAGGCCAGATTTGAACCTAGGACCTCTCATCTCTAGGCCTGGCTCTCAATCCACTGAGCTACCCAGCTGCCCCCATGAGTTTATTTTTTACAGTATTGTTATTTTATAAATTGTTCTCCTGGTTCTACTCCATTTACTCTGCATCCATTCATGCAAATCTTCCTAAGTTTCTCTGAAATTTATTTTAAGTTGTTTCTTATAGCACAATAGTGTTCCATTATGTTCATATGAAAGAATTTGATGGGTGCCTTCTAAGTTATAATTCCTTGCTACTATGTGTGTGTGTGTATATGTATATATATATATATGTGCATATATATATATATATATATATATATTTACACATGGATCCCTTTCCTCTTTCTGAGATCCCTTTGTTGTATGGATTTAGTAGTGATTCATTGCCCCAATTCTAAACCTCAGACTCTCTGAACTCAGAACTCTGATCCCCTCTTCTCTGCTCCTTTGCTCTAGCATCTGAAGAAGTTGTGATCTATATCTTTAATTCTGATCTCTTCTCATCAGTTTGGTCATTTGTCCCTTCATTCATCCTTTAATTATCATTTTTTTTTCTTTTCCTGCAGGCTCCTTCCCTTTTGCTGACAAAAATTCCCAGGTATCTCCTAATCTTAGAAATTATCCTCCACTTGACTCTTCCATTCTTTCAAGCTGTCATCTTATATCTTACCTCCCTTTAATAGCCAGACTCATAGGGGACAGTAGTTGTCCACATTTGGTACCTTGACTTTTACACATCCTACTTACAATTTTTCTCTTTGTAATTCTACTTTGGATCTTACAACCTGACACTACTCTCTTCAAGGTCACCAGTGATTCCTTTATTGCTAAATCCATGGTCTTTTCTCAGTCATGATTCTTCTTGACATATTTGAATCATGTGACACTGCTTACCTCTCTCTCCTGAATACTCTCTCCCAGACTTTTATATCACTCCTCTCTTGTTCTCAATCTCTTGTGCTGAATTATAATCCAGGTAGAAACTACTTACTATGGGTGCCCCTTAAGGGTTTGTCCCAGGTTTGCGCTCTCTCTCTCTCTCTCTCTCTCTCTCTCTCTCTCTCTCTCTCTCTCTCTCTCTCTCTCTCTCTCTCTCTCTCTCTCTCTCTGTCTCTCTCTGTCTCTGTCTCTGTCTCTCTCTCTCTCTCTCTGTCTCTCTCTCTCTCTCTGTCTCTCTCTCTCTGTCTCTCTCTGTCACTGTCTCTCTCTCTTTGTCTCTCTCCCTCTCTGTCTCTCTCTCTGTCTGTCTCTGTCTCTGTCTCTGTCTCTGTCTCTCTCTCTCTCTCTCTCTCTCTCTCTCTCTCAGCAATAAGTATCTCTTTATTTTAGTCTATTGATGGGGACATCATCCCTCCAGGCACTCAGGTTTCTAATTTCCAAGTCATCCTTAACTATTCCCTCTGAATTCACCCCTTCATATATAATCAATTGCCATGTCTTATTTTTTTAAACTCTTACTTTATTTCCCAGTAATGACTCCAAAACAGAAGGGCACAGGCTAAACAAACAGCATTAAGTGACTTGCTCAGGGTCACACAGCTAGGAATTGTAGGAGATCAAATTTGAACCTAGGTTCTCCCAGATCCAGGTCTGGCATTCTATCCATTGTGCAATATAACTGCCCCTGCCATATCTTATTGATTTTACTGCCACATCACCTATTGCATCCTTCCCTTTCTATCCACTCATTTGGACACCATTTTAGTTCAGCACATCATCATATATTACCTTCTTCATTGTAGTGCCTTCCTAGTCTTCCTAATCCAGTCTCTCCTCTCTGTTTCTGCTTTCATACAGCTACCCAAACAATGTTCATAAAACACATATCTGATCCTGTGCTTCTGCTGGGATTATGTTGGCAAATGACTTAATGATTCTTTTGAAATTTTCAACTTGTTTTTCAGAATTGTTACATGATTTCCTCACTCCCTCAGAGTATAATTGGGTTCCTGTCTTCCTATAGCCCCTCCAGCATTGGCTATTTTGGTCTTTTATCATTTCCACATTGATGGGTGTGAAGTGAAACTTGAGAGTTCTTTTCATTTGCATTTGCATAATTAGTGAGTTAGGGGATGTTTTCTTATGATTGTTGATAGTTTTCTTGTCTAAACTTTAGCTTTTGGACACCAATATTTTCCCCTTTATTTTTATCCCTGGTACTTGCAACAGAGTCCATTGGTTTACAGTAAAAAATAACTGTAGAAGGGCTGAGACATCCTTTAGATTTTCCCATGTCAGTCTAAAGAACAGGACCCATAAACTAAGTGAACTTGGGATGTTACTTCAAGTAGGTAAACAGGATCTTCTGGTATGATAAAAGCTGTTGACATTTTATAAGGCTTGAATTTGTACAAAGAATTTCATATATATTTTCTCATGCATTTTTTAAAGTTTTTGCAAAAAATGCTTGTTGTAGGACTTCATTATTCTAATTGTATAGATGAGGAAATTGAGATAGGTTTTGACTTGCTAATGGTCACATGATTATTGAACATCAGAGGTGTTATTCAAACACAAAGTTTTTTTGACTTACAGTCTAGGACTCTGTCCTTTGGAAGGACAACTTTTTAAGAGGAAAACTAAATTAGATGGGTGGGTCCTCTGAGTTAAAGTGTATGGACAGTTCATTCAGGTTTTTGTTTAACTGCTTAGTAGATAGACACCCCTCTATTCTTAACCTTACTTGAAAGTTAATAGGAATGCTTAACTATTCAATCACAGATCTTGTGAGATATCCATGGAGATGGAATTTTTCAATGGTATGGACATTTGAACCTCTTCTTTTTTTAAAAAAACCATTTATACCATTACAAATTGTTCTCTACAGTAGTTGGTCTAGCTCCACAAATATCAATTAGTGTGCTAGTTTCCCCACAATACCTATAACACTATTTTGATCTTTTGCCAGCCTTGACAATTTGCTGGGTGAGATAAAATGTCATAGTTCATTTGCATTTTATTACTATTAGTGATTTTGATCAGTCTTTCATATGGTTATTTTCTGTAATTCTTCTTTTGAGAACTATTTGTTCATAATATTTAGCCATAAATCTATTGAAGACTGCTCTTAATCTTAAATATTTATGTTAACTTGCTACATATCTTGTATAATAGACCCTTATCAAAGATATTCAATACAGAGATTTTTCTAATTAACACCTCTACTTACCTTAGTAGCACTGATTTTGTCTGTGCACAAGTTTTCAATTTCACATAATCCAAACTGTTTTTTTTTGTAAGTTATAATGTCCTCTCTTTCACTTAGAAGCATTTTTCTCCATCTATAGTCATAAAAGAGACATCTTTTCACTTTCCCCTAATTTTAAAATGAGTTCATATTTTATACTTAGGTCATATATACATTTGTAATTTATATGGTGTGTGGTAGATAGTGCTGGTCTAATCCTATTATTATTATTATTCTAAACTTCTTTCTAGTTTTTCCAGTAGTCCATGTCCAACATATACAAGTATATAGATATGTGTATACACATGCATACATATAGAAACACACACACATAAATGTGTTCTCTTTCTCAACTGGTTTATGGTCTTGGGTGATTCCACATTGCTTTTTTTTTTTTTACAAAAATAGCTTGTACTTATATTGTGATTCACACTTGTAAAAGGTTTACAAAGTGCATGTATTATCTTATTACATCCTCACAATAACCTTAGCACATAGGTGCTTGGATTACCCTCATTTTTCCAATAAGGAAAGGAGATAGGAGAAGTTAAGTGACTTATCCAAGACTTATAGTAAGAGTCTAAGGCAGGATTTGAACTCTAGTCTTCCTAACTCCAGTATTCCATGTAATGCATCACTTTTCTAGCATCTACCTTAGCTATGAAGTATATAGATATATATCATATACATTTTAGATGATATCCTAGAACTTCAGTATAGGAAAAGATCTTAGAAATCCTCTCATCCCATCAGCTTGTTTGAAATGGGACAAAAGATAGGCTCAGAGAATGAATAGAAGTGATTTTCCCAAGGTCACATACATAATTGGTGCTGGGGACAGCGACTAGAATCCAGGTTTTCTGATAATCTTGAGATCTTACAGTGATGAAATATAAAAGTGGATGTGTATTAAATACATTTTAAAAAGTATTTACAGTGACTATGCCTCTGTTCTAAAAACAATGATCTGTTTTGTGAAAGCCTCAGATTTCTCAGAGTTCCTTTCTCTCCATAAATTTGGCAGTGTTATGCAATGCCGAGTGGAGCCAGCCCTAATGAGAGACTGTACCCTTACCTCCTCCTCACTTCTGCCTTATTATGTGTTACATAATCAGCCTCAGCATTAAGATGGCTTAATTTGATAGTCGTTGCAAAGTGCCTCCCTCTTGGCACCCACAGTGTTGGTATTTCGGTCATGTAGTGTTTCCAAATGTCATTTTCAAGGATCATTCATATATTTTTCTACCTATGTGGCTGCTCCTGATGATGTTTAACCCCTCAACTGGCTCAGTTGAATCAGCAGGTGAATGTAATCAGCATTCTGGCCATGTCGATCAAATACATTAGATTTGGGAAGATGGTGGCCATGAGCCTAAGAAAAAGTCTTTGCAGTTCAGGAGATTATCCTATTATTCTTCCATGAGGCTAGTAAACTTGAATAGCGCAGGAGTATAGTCAGATCATGGCTTAAGAGCTGTGAATTCTGAAAAATTGATTTCCCAGTGAACTCTTGAAAAGCAAAAGGTTGGCAATAGCTTATGGGCAAGGCTTGGGTCCTGCTTTATAGCATCATAGGTTTGGAGCTGCAAGCGGCAATAGAGGCAATCGGGTCCAATCCCTTCATTTTAACAGACAAGGAAACTGAGATTCAGTGTCTTGTTCAAAATCACTCAGGTAGTATTTGAGATGGAATTTGAAACTAAAATCTTCCTGACACCAAATCCAGAATTCCATCTACTATACCTGTTTGCTTCCTTTCTATTTCTTCTTTGCACATTTCTTGCTTTTAGCTATACCATCCCCACATGGTGCTCTTATGCCAACCACGGGTCCCTTTTCTTATGAAAGACAGGCATCTGCTAATTCAATTCATAGTAAATATCAGTGATATGTAGAAAGATGGAAGGGTTGAACCTCTGTAAAAGGACTCCCTGATGGTGGAATGCCAGGCTGAATAGGAGAGATAATCCTTTGTGATGTATGCTACCATCTACTCTGCCTAAAGTTAAGGTCATGCCCATCTGCTCCATAATTTTCCTCAGATAGATTTGTCTTTGCCACTAGATATCAGAGAATCATAAATGCACAGACAGAGAGGACATCAAAGCCATCTAATTCAACCCTTCATCTCACAGAAAAGGAAACCAGCACTTAGAGAGGTTCTGGGACTAGTTCAAGATCACACAAATAAGCACGAAGGACAGGATTTGAATCCAAGTCCTGTGGCTCCAGTGCCAGGGTACTTTTAACAGTATACCACACTGTCTTGTGAATCCTGACCTTGAAAACACACAATTTTTGAGTGATGGAAAATTCTGCTGGTGGCGGTATGCTTCATTATCCTGTATCCTGATAGCAGCATGGAATGCTTGGTAGAACATTGCATCCATATGCAACTTGGACTCCTGGAGGGGGCATTTTTACCTTTCTTTTTGTCTCACTAGTTTAGTACAATGTCTGCCACATAATAAGTACTTATGAAATGTTTGTTATTGACTGAGTAAAGCCTTTGGAACTGAAGTATTAGGATATGAGGCTTGGCTTTGGAGATGACCAGCCATGATTGTGAGTTTCATCTTCATATGAGAGCACTGGACTAAATCTCTATGGTCTCTTCCAGTTCTCAATCTATGATTGCATGGCATCATCATTACCATGCCACACCTTCATCCCTTCGGCTACCTCATTGAGACATCTGGCTTGGGTCTGCTCTCTCTCTTTCCTGATCTAACCTCCCATCTCAAAGCTTACCTATTTTATGCCTCATTCCCTGAGGATCTGGTTCTCTAAGGTTAACATCTGGTGACCTGTTGGCCTAAAGCATTGATGACTTCCAATGAGATAATATTTTGCCTATTTTGGCTATTGAATGCATAACGGATGCCCAATAAATATTTGTGAATAGATTTCACACTCCTCGGCATGCCCTGGGTCTTGAAGCTAGTAATAAGTAGAAAAAATACACAATTTGTTAAATTTGTACCTAATACTAGTTCTAGTACCCCCATTACCCCTGCACTTGGAAGTTTACCAAGTAAGAGTGGGTGGTGGTGACACACACCAGAATAGAGGGGGTGATGAGCTTGGAGTCACAAAACCTGGAGTAGGACTCCATTTCTGCCACTAACTATTGGTGTGACTTTGAAAGAGCCACTTTACCTTCTTAGGTCTCAATTTATTCACTTGTAGAACTAGAACCCTCATATATATAAACATATATACATACATGTATATTTATATTTCTATATACAGACATATTCATACTTATATGTAGTGAAAATTATGAAATATAAATATATTATGAAATATAAATTTTGAAATCATTTCCCCTTTTTGTCCCCTCCAAGGCTCAGGATGAAAGAATCTTATTCTAAGGTGAGGCTATGCCTAGTTTCTCCCCCTAGGCCCATGATGGTAAACCTGTGGCACTTGTGCCAGACAGGAAACACAGACCCCTTTCTGTGGGATCATGTGCCATCACCTGCTAGAGTTCATTAGTAGAAATGCAGAGGGATTAGGCCACTCTGATCTTTTATACCTCTCCATTGAGTTTGAGGACATTTTTTCACTTCAACAGAACTTTTGTCAATAGTCCAATGGGAGTACTTCCTCTCTCCTATCCAGGGCAAGGTGGGTGGTTCATATGGGGCAGAGCTGGAGAGGAGTGGAGTGCTTGGGCCACTCCTCTTTCCCTCTCCACATGGGCCTGAGGACATTCCTCACTTCACCCATCCCTCTGTCAAGCAGCTCAATGAGAGTGCCTTTTCCCTCCCTTATATGGGGTAAGGAGGGAGCAGGACATAGCACAGGGTCTCTAAAAGGTTCCCCATCACTGCCATAGGCTATCACAGTGGATGGTAGTCTTTTGTATTTGTTAAAGATTAAAGGCAGGACTGAGCAAGCCATGATATACTCCAATTAAAGGAATTCACCAAGTTCTAGCAATCATGTTGGACTCCATGTAGCTGAATTTGTTGGCATCTTACAGATCTCAGTAAGAACTTTTTGTCTTGTGATGAAGTAATGAAGGTGGAGTTGAGGTATCTAATTCTTCCCCCTCAGTGGCTATTTAACCAGTCAAACACATCTTGGGGGAAAACTGGGGGGGGGGGGGACCGAGTGACATATATGTACCTGCATCAGAGGAGGGAAGAGCTCTTTTTTTCACCCTGCAGGATTGTGGAGAAAGTCAACTGATCAGGTTAGGATCAGACAGCCAATTAATAAATAATTTTATAATTAAGAAATGATGTCTCTTTAGAATTTCAATCATTAAACATGAAAGGAAATGCAGAAAAAGAAAATATTCCCAGAATAAACGAGGTATCAGGAAAACCTGCTTAAGACTAAATTTTGGAAAAGAAAAGAAAAGAAAAGAAAACAAGTTCGGTCATTAAGGTAAAGTGTACCCTAAACTGTCACTTTGGAGAGTGAAACTTAAGGATAGCAATATTCCCATGTTCTGTTTATATAACATTTCTAGGATTACAAAACACCATACCTACATCACAACAGAGATAAGTGTTAGATTTGAAATCAGGAAGTTCTAGACTCATTCTATCACTTATATTTACTGTCTGTGTCACCCTTTGCTATTTAGTTGTTTCAGTCATAGCTAATTCTTCATGATCCTGTTTGATATTTTCTTGGCAAAGATTCTGGAGCTTTTTGTCATTTCCTTCTCCAGCTCATTTTATAGATGATGAAATAGAGGCAAATAAGGTTAAGTGACTTGCCTAAGGTCACATAGCTAGTAAGTGTCTGAGGCTGGATTTGAACTCATGGAGATGAATCTTCTTGATTCCAGGCCCCAGACACCTATCCACTGCTATACCAAGCTCCCTTGGGTGACCCCAGGCAAATCAATTAACCTACAGCTTCAGTTTTATTCTCAGTAAAATGTAAGTTATAATAGCATCTTATTGTGCTAGTCTTTGGTAACTTAAAACTCTGGATAAATCAAAGCTATTTTATGCTTCAAAGAATTGAGTTCATTTTACAAATGAGGTAACTGAGACTGAGCAACTAGGTACCTTTTATTCATCAGTCATCTTTTAAACCTCTACTCATTTCAGAGCAGGTAGATAGTTCAGTGAATAAAGAACAAGGTCTAAAGATGGAAGATCCTGAGTTCAAATCTGGCCTCAGCACTTCCTAGCTATGTGACCCTGGGCAAGCCACTTAACTTCAGTTGTCTAGCCCTTACTACTCTTTTGCCTTGGAACCAATACTCAGTATTAATTCCAAGACAGAAGGTAAAGATTTTTTTAACCTCTACTTATTTTCTCCTCCTTTCAGAATAAATTTTATTAAACTTAGTCATACAAAATGGAATTATAGCAATGCTTTGTTTTTATCTCTGGGTGAATTTTCATCTTCTTTTCCCCTAATCTGCAAGTAGGAAGTCCCATCTCAGCTGGCTCTAGCTTTTTGGCTAATAGCCAAATCACTGAGCCTCAATTTTCTGAGTTGGGCTAGAAGGGACTGAGGATTAGATTGAATCTATGAAGTAATAATAATAATGATATTAATAATAATCACATAACAATAATAGCATTTACATAGAGCTTTAAGGTCCATAAAGTGCTTTCCAAGCAGTATGTCATTTGATTCACACAATAGTATTGTGACTGGGTGCTAATACTGTCTCCCTTTTGCAGATGAGGAAACAAGTCACCCCACTAGTAAATGTCTGAAACAAGATTTGAACTCAGGTCTTCTAAGTCCTTGATCTAGCCATTCTGCTACCTAGTTCTCTCCTCAAAGGTGGATTCTTGCAAATCAAGTAGGGGAAGGTTCATGAATCACATGATTTTAGAGCTTGGAGACACCTTAGAGATCTTCCAGTCTGATCCTCTAATTTTAAAGAGGAGAAAACTAGGGGCAGATCCAAGATTCACTTCTGAGTACTCTGATTCTCAGGGGTAGTTAGGAGGCATAGTGAACAGAGTGCCAGTGCAGGAGTCAGGAGGATCTAAGTTCAAATCCAGTGTTAGACACTTATTAACTGGGTGACTCTAGGCAAGTCACTTAACCCTATGTACCTCAGGTTCCTCATCTTTCAAAAAAAAGAAAATGGCAAACCACTAAAGTGTCTTTGTCAAGAAAACCCCCCAAAGGGTCACAAAGAATCAGACATTTCTGAAACAACTGAACAACCAGAAACTCACACTGAGGAAAGCAAGCGAGTTGTCCAAGGTCTCATAGCTAAAAAGTATCAGAGAAAGATTTTGTACCCTGGCCTTCCCAAATCCAAGTCTAGGACTCTATCCACTACTTGATGCTTCCTCAACAAATATATTGAGCAGTGCTGCCTTTAAAATGAGCATGAAACGATCAAACAAGATCTTGTTAGGTATATTTAATTCTTACACCTTTTGTGGAACTAATATTCTATCTGTAGAAGCTTTTCCAAAGTGTAAAGGATATCTCCAGAGCTGGTGGCTCTCCTTTCATTGGGGATCTTTAAAGGAGGCCAAAATGGATATTTGTTGAGTGTTATAATAGAAGAAATTTTGGTTCAAATATCCCTTGGCAGAGACACCCTCTAAAATTCCTTCAAGACCTGACATCCCATGATTCTGTGATTCTGAAACCCTAGGAGGAGGCCCTTATGCTCAGGCACTGGAAGTCATGATTGAAATGCTGAGGTTCTAATTTTTTCCCAGGGAAGCTTTGAAATCCTTCAGGATGATGTCCACGAACTCCAATTGTAGATAATCTTGTTCTCACTCTGTCTTTTGTTAATTACTGGGTTTTTTTCCCCTTCTAGAGCAAATTCTACTTTCCCTGTCCAAACAATCCCAGCAGAAACATCGAACAAAACAATGGCTCAAGCCCTGCTCAACAGAATATTGAGTTTGGTGCTGCAGAGCTGACATATGCTAGGTTTTCTGCTAATTAAATGTGTAAAATTCTCTGAGCAGATAAAGATTTATAAACACATACATATATTATGTATCCATACATACACACATACATGTATTTATATACATACCTAAAAGCCCACCTAAGCCAAGAAATCCAAAATTTTCCCTTGCAAGAATTTTTGCATAACAATGTATTCTTGGAAGGAGCAGATACTTGGAATCATACTATCTCTGTGTCTCTGAGTCAGAAGAAACCTCGTGGATCTCCTTGTCTTACTCAAGTCTCCCCTGTAATGTCCTCTTCGCAAATGGCGACCTAGCATTTTTCTTGAAGATTTCTTTTCAGGGAAACCTACTTCCTGAGACATTCCATTTAGGGATAACTTTTATCAGGAAGAAGTTTTTCTTTATATCAGTCTTAAATTTTCCTCCGGATAACTTAGTCTAATTTTACACACACACACACACACACACACACACACACACAAACACAGTGGAAGACTCCAATAACAAAATGAGTGGTGATCAGAACACTGAGTGCTGTTCTTTAATGTGGTGCTGAAATTTATTTCTCATTGTCATACCATAGAGACCTTTATGAATTTGTCTTTACAATTTTTTAAATGAAAAGAAGCCAATACATATATGCACACAAACAAACAAAAAACTACTTTGTCTCTTTTTTGTGATTAGTACAACCAGATTACCTTTTCCTCCCAGCCCCTGGCTCAAGATACTGATTAAAAAAAAATGTGTCAGATGTTGCAAATGTGTGATTTTATTAGAGTAGAGAGTTCCCAGTGAGAAACCCCTCTCACTAAGGCAGATTGGAAACTGCTGGGAATTAGAATATATCTAGGTCACTAATATGTTGATTGACTTATCCAAGGACACATAGCCAAAATATGTCAGAGGTGGGACTTGAACTAGGGACCTCTGACTCTCAGGCTATTACACCATCTATTAGAAATTGATACACA
The DNA here is from genome assembly GCF_027887165.1 of Monodelphis domestica. Lineage (NCBI taxonomy): Eukaryota > Metazoa > Chordata > Mammalia > Didelphimorphia > Didelphidae > Monodelphis > Monodelphis domestica. Next base: position 29,243,941 of record NC_077227.1, on the reverse strand, counting down.
TTATAAAATTTCACTTACCTTTATGTTCATTGGCAATAAGTTAAATGTATTTTAGAAAACCTTAACTATTAAATGAGTCTACTAACTTTGTTCTGTATATCATTAAAATAGACCACCACTGAACATTTTAAATGTTCATGTTATTCAAGTCTTTAGGGAATCATATATTTCCTAAATATATGTATATTATATATTAATGTGTATATATTTTTCTGATTACCCTGATAACCTGACATACCTGTCTTAAGTGGTTATAAATAAAGCTCAGATTAAATTTTTATATTTTTCAATTATGCTCCTTTACAAGTAGGAAATAAAATCAATTCCAATCATCACATGAAGAGTAGGACTTAGATGATCTGGGTTCAATTCTATCTGGCACTAACTAGCCATACAACTCCAGACAAACAATTTTACCTCTGTGGGCCTCTATTTCCTTATCTATAAAATAAAAGGATTGGATTGGATTATTTCTAAATTCCCTTCCAGCTTTAATAATCCATTAAATATATCAAACTTTCCTAAGCCATATTAAATTATCTGATTAGAGATGGATTCTTTCTCTTAATAGACTATAAATTATTTCAGTGAAAAAATGTTTTTCATTTTAGTCATTAAATCCCAGAACCTAGATTAGTTCTGAGCATACACAAAGTGCTTAATAAGTGCTTGTTGAATGAGTGATTATCAACCCTCCAATTATAATAAAAAATAAAAATTAGTATTTTATGTAGCACTGTGGATTTAATATTCTATGCCATTTCATTTTATAAGATCAAAGAAGTGAGAGCTGGAAGAGTGATCATCTAGAAAAAGCTTCTTATTTTACAGAGAAGGAAATCAAGGCTTTGAAAATAGAAGTGACTTCTCCAAGGTCACAGGCAGCAGGTATCCAGAACCAGATTTAAGTGCCCCCCCACCTTCTGATTCAGACTTCAGCATTCTTTCCTGGATACCATGGCATTTTAGAAAATAAAAAGAAAGAAAAAATAGTGTCTGCTTTTCTGGGCCTTTATCCAAATAGTCATCCAGCAGCAATGAAATCCATAAGCCCGGTCCCTCCTCTGAACAGAGAGATGATGATATAGAGCTTTTTGAGCAAATTGTACTGGCTTTGTGAAACTCTAACACCCAGGGAATTTTTAGGCATTACAAATGAACATTCATTCTTCTTCCTTTGGTGTTTAGTGCCTGTCCCAGTTTGGCCCCAGGCTCAGCAGGTACTTGGCAAGGGATTGAGAAAAGGCATATGGTAATGCAGACCCTTAAGTAGGGAAACTGGCCCAAAGACTGGGGGATTTTTCTAGTGTGAAATTAGGAAGCTTCTCCTGAGTCTCCTGCCTCTCTACTAGAGAAATAGCCACAGCTTGAGGAGATTCTTGCCTACACTCTGGAGCAATCTTTTAACACCTAGTTAAAGGAAGAGAGTAGAAAATCTGGGGGTAAATGACAAGCCATACCCCCTTCCTTCATCCCAATTTCAATGAAGATATTTCAATTTCTGACTCTGGAAGGTCATAGTGTAATTTGGCTGTTTATTAAGAGAAAGAAATATAGTAATAAGAGAGGAACATCTAAGCAGAAAAATCCAGCTGTTTTCCTTTAATTTTTAAAGAAGCTTTCTTCCCAAGTAGTAAGTGTGCTGCACTTTCAAGACAGGAGAACTTCCCTAGGGATGAGAACTTCCTGAAAGCCCAATGGGTTACCTGAAAGCAGGTTCCTCTTAACTAGAGCTGAATATATAAGCACTTGTCAGGTACACTATTGAACGAATTTGTGTTCAAGTAGGTGACATTCCAATATCCCTCCAACTCAGATCCTAGGCAACAAGGTGTCACTATGGATAGAAATATTGACCATGGAACAGGAATATCTGAGTTTGAATCTCACCCCTGACCCTTCCTACTTTTATGACTATGAGTAAGTCAGTTATCCTCTCTTGCCTCAGTTTCCTCATCTGGTGAATTGGGCATAATAATATCATCTACTGGGGCAGCTAAGTATCATAGTGGATAGAGAGCTAGACTTTGACTTGGCAGGACCTGGGTTCAAATTTGGTCTCAGATACTTCCTAGACTGTGTGACCGTAGGCCGGTCACTTAGCCTTAATTGCATAGCCCTTGTTGCTCTTCTGTCTCAGAATCAATACTAAGACAGAAGGTAAGGGTTAAAATAATAATGATGGTATCTCTCTTCCAGGGTTGTTGCAAGGACAAAATGAGAGAACACGTAGGAAATTCTTTGGAAATCTTAAAGTGCTATATAAATGGTAGCTATTATTAATCTGAGATTCTGCATGGCATGCATTTTTTGAATGATTTTATTTCTGAGTTGGAGGCAAACACCATTCTGGAGGTTGTCAACATTCCAGCATCATGCATCTGTTGTATTTATGATAGAAACAAGAGAGAAAAGAGTGTTTAGTCATCTGCAGCTTCCATTTGGTGTCAAACACATTCTGTTCCCTTCACTGGGACTGGGCCAATCTTTTTTATATCTCAATGCAGACATTTTTAAAGGGGCAAGCCCCAAGCAGCTAATTTTGGGGACCCACACAGGGAATGCTTTTTCTGTTCATCAAAATGTTGACTATGAGAAATCTCTATTATAGCTGAGATTTGCCTCTCACTGGGCATATCATCTCTTATCTCTTCCACAATAACTATAGCTGACCTCTTTATAAATTCAAAAGAGTATAGGTAAGTTTGGAAGAGTGTTAAATATTTCTAAAAAATCCTATGCAACTTTTCGGACACGGAAGGCTCCAATATATACCAAACCAGTGTATTGGTTCAGTTCTATTGATATCCAATCAATGTAATTCACAAACCCAATGGATTGGAATCCTATTTGGATATTGTGGAAATAGTTCCAGAGAACCTAGATTCAAATCTTGCTAGTTATTCCCTAGGTAACTTTGGACAAGTGTTTTTTTTCCTCTTTGAGTTTCTTTTTCCTCATTAGTGAAATGAAGTAGGGAGGGAGTATGATGTAAGAGAAAGATTGTGATTCTGCAGACAGAAGATTTCGGTTAATATCCTACTTCCTGGTGGCATTGTGGTACAAATGGAAAGGATATTTTCTCCCTCTCTGGAATGAGAGGACCTGGTTCAAATCTTGCCTCTGATGCTAACCACTTATTTTATCTTATTTGAAGTTCCTTATTCTCTTTGGGTATCAGTTTCCTCATCCATAAAAAGGGAAGATTATACTAAATGTTTTCTGTGTTTCCTTTCCACATCCATCCAAAGATGTCCCTTGACATCTCTGTTCCCACATCCTCAAAGGTATCTCTCTGCCCTGATGCTCTATGTTCCTACTCACAATTATTTGTTCTTTGATGCAGATGAAGGTGAATGGGAAACAAATGGTCCCAGACTTACAAGTAACTCAGGGAAACTTAAATGGGAAGAAATTGTAAGAGGCAAGCTATTTATTAATCTTTGGCTCAGTGTTCAAAGCTGCACTGGCTCCCATAGATGGTAAACCACATTTCAGTGACTTTCTATATTATGGATATTTAGAGTCTCTTGTCAGTTTTCATGGCTAGCATGGATAAAACAATACAGAAAGATAAGGAAAGGATAAAACTTCTGGAAAGGAGCCTCTTTGAATTCTCCCAGTCTTTTCCAGTTTAAAGTAATTTAGTTTAGGGTATTATGCTATCAACTAAGACTTGTATTCAAATCTAACCTCAGACATTAAATTAAGCAATGGACTTAACCTCTCTGAGCCTTACTTTTTCCCATCTGTAAAATGGGAATAATTTTAGCAGTAATCTCATAAGGTTGTAGGGAGGTTCAAATATGTTATGCATAAATGTTCTATCAGAATGGCTTCAGGCTACATATTAACGGTATGGTTCCAGCACAATTTATTGATTGAGTTCTCCAGGATATTTTGAGGCTCATATTTTATTATGGATATTCATTATCTACTAGTCCATGAAAGAGAGTGAGTTTCTGATTTATTATTGTTAATAATAAAAATAATTCCTAAAACTTTTTAGTTATATGGTAGATAGTTGCAGATAGAAAATTGTTTAGCTATAAACATTATATTTCCTTTAAATGGACAAGAAATGAACTATGCAGATTCTTTTCTCCCCTCTTCTGACTGGCACAGTAGGCTGCATTAAAATCTAGTCATATTCTTTTCCTTGATGGTTTGTCCAGTACTCTTAGAATTCACCCTTCATGTATTTCAACTACCTGATATACATTAATGACTCAGAATGTATACCTCAGAGTCTCTTCAACTTACTATTTTATGATATCTCAGTTTTTCATCTAAATTTGAAGAATTTTCCCCCTTTATTGAACTTATCCAACTGCTACAAAATGGGAATGTGGGATATTGGGATCCTTTCAAAACTGAGTACAAGAACCCTTTCCCATGTCTTAAGGTGGTAGTGCTAATTTCAGCATTAGGAAATTTCCCTCCCTCATGCTTTCTCTCTTCCACTCTCTCTCTTTCCTTTCCCCTCTCTCCACTTCCATTTCTTTATCACACATTCCCATAAGATTATCAGAATGCTTTCAACTGTATTTCTATAATTCCTCCCATTTAAAAATATATAGTTGTGCACAATTTTGTGAACCCATTTAGGGTTTTCTTGGCAAAGAGCATGAAGGACAAACAACCACATTTCACCATCTAGCACAGTTTTTGGTACATTAAAAAAAAAACCTTAATTACTTTCCTTTTGTTTCAGATGTGATTTCACCAAGGTAGGGAGCTCCTTCTATTGATTCCTATGAACAACTATTATTCAACTGATAGCCTTAGAGAGTGGCCTGGTAGTACTGAGGCATTGAATGACCTACCTAGGATTACAGAGTCAATATGTATCAGAGGCAAAACTTGAACCCCAATTTTCATGCTTGCAGTTGCCTCTATATTCACTATATATACACCATGCTATTAAAATTTTATTATTAGAGATATAATTTAATTTTTACACAAAGTAGGTACATTCTTATGGAATGTTGTACAGTGGAAAGAGGACTGGTTCTGGAGTCAGAGAAACTGAGTTCAAATGCTGCCTTTGTCCCTTACTACCAGTGTGATCTTGGAGAAATCCCATAATTACTCAGGCTTCAGTTTTCTCATCTGTAAAAATGTGAGGGTGGGAGCATGTGGTCTCTGAGGTCCCCTCTGCTTCTAAATCTATATTCTTATATAATAGCATTAAAATTCCCTCTGTTGTCTCCTGACCTCTTAGTTGTAAAAATCTGATATTTCCTGAAGACTTTCCTTCCCCATCCATTGTAGCCCTTCCATCTTGCATCTTACTGCTCAGTTAGGGCCAAACACTCCACCTTCTAATTTCTGCTTGGGGAAAAACAGTCAAATTAGCAGGTGTTTGTTTGCTGATGGGATGGGAAGCTGCCCAGTGGCTACTGAGCCAGCTAACAGGCATATCTTGGCCAAGGAAAGACTGGGGACAGCAGCCAAGAAAACAAGGAGTCCAAATAACAAAGATCTGTGGGATTTGGGGCTGAATAGCTTAGTCTCGAGAAAACAAAATCTCAGCTCAGAGGATGCTTCTCATTCTCCAGATCTTTCCCCACCTCTTTCCTTGGGTTCCCTTTCCCTCTTTTTTCATGAGAAATGTCATGGATCAGAGTTGCAAAAAATACAATTATATACCTGAAAGAATCCAGGAAACAATTTGTATGGGGTTTTGGTTTGCTGATTAGGTATCTGTTGAGTCATTTCACTTGATTAGAAATGTGACTTACATGCTTCATTGGCACCATTGGAGAACATGGAAAAATGTATCAATAGTGGAGGCATCAACACCTTGTGATCTTGATCTGTACCTTTGAAGGGCAGTTCACACATATGTGAAGTCAGAGATCCACTGATTTATTGAAGCCTTGGCACATGATAGATATAGATGATTCTCAGGTCTATGGATCCAGCAGTTCTTGATATCTTTTTAAATGTTAATTTTTATGTCTTGTAAATATTCACCAGTTCCATAAAAGTTGTCCCTTTAATCATCATACAGTTGGGCAAAATGCATTCTATGTTTTCCTTTATTCTTCATTTAAATAACTTAATACTGGAGAACTAATAGATCAAAGAACAAATCAGAGAAATGAAAGGTATTTTCTTTTTTTTTTTAAATATATTTTATTTGATCATTTCCAAGCATTATTCGTTAAAGACATAGATCATTTTCTTTTCCTCCCCCCCACCCCCCATAGCCGACGCGTAAGTCCACTGGGCATTAGATGTTTTCTTGATTTGAACCCATTGCTTTGTTGATAGTATTTGCATTAGAGTGTTCATTTAAAGTCTATCCTCTGTCATGTCCCCTCAACCTCTGTATTCAGGCAGTTGCTTTTTCTCGGTGTTTCCACTCCCATAGTTTATCCTTTGCTTATGAATGGTGTTTTTTTTCTCCTGGATCCCTGAAAGTTGTTCAGGGACATTACACCGCCCCTAATGGAGAAGTCCATTACGTTCGATTATACCACAGTGTATTAGTCTCTGTGTACAATGTTCTCCTGGTTCTGCTCCTCTCGCTCTGCATCACTTCCTGGAGGTTGTTCCAGTCTCCATGGAACTTCTCCACTTTATTATTCCTTTGAGCACAATAGTATTCCATCACCAACATATACCACAGTTTGTTCAGCCATTCCCCAATTGATGGGCATCCCCTCGTTTTCCAGTTTTGGGCCACCACAAAGAGCGCAGCTATGAATATTTTTGTACAAGTCTTTGTGTCCATTATCTCTTTGGGGTACAGACCCAGCAGTGCTATGGCTGGGTCAAAGGGTAGATATTCTTTTGTCGCCCTTTGTGCATAGTTCCAAATTGCCCTCCAGAATGGTTGGATCAGTTCACAACTCCACCAGCAATGAATTAATGTCCCTACTTTGCCACATCCCCTCCAGCATTCATTACTTTCCTTTGCTGTTATGTTAGCCAATCTGCTAGGTGTGAGGTGATACCTCAGAGTTGTTTTGATTTGCATCTCTCTGATTATAAGAGATGTAGAACACTTCTTCATGTGCTTGTTAATAGTTTTGATTTCTTTATCTGAGAACTGCCTATCCATTTCCCTTGCCCATTTATCAATTGGAGAATGGCTTGATTTTTTGTACAATTGATTTAGCTCATTATAAATATGAGTAATTAAACCTTTGTCAGAGGTTTCTATGAAGATTTTTTCCCAATTTGTTGTTTCCCTTCTGATTTTAGTTATATTGGTTTTGTTTGTACAAAAGCTTTTTAGTTTGATGTAGTCAAAATTATTTATTTTACATTTTGTGATTCTTTCTATATCTTGCTTGGTTTTAAAGCCTTTCCCCTCCCAAAGGTCTGACATGTATACTATTCTGTGTTTACCCAATTTACTTATGGTTTCCTTCTTTATGTTTAAGTCACTCACCCATTTTGAATTTATCTTGGTGTAGGGTGTGAGGTGTTGATCTATTCCTAGTCTCTCCCACACTGTCTTCCAATTTTCCCAGCAGTTTTTATCGAATAGTGGATTTTTGTCCCAAAAGCTGGGATCTTTGGGTTTATCGTATACTGTCTTGCTGAGGTCGTTTTCCCCCAGTCTATTCCACTGATCTTCCTTTCTGTTTCTTAGCCAGTACCAAATTGTTTTGATGACTGCTGCTTTGTAATATAGTTTGAGGTCTGGGACTGCAAGGCCCCCATCATATGTGTTTTTTTTTTCATTATTTCCCTGGATATCCTTGATCTTTTGTTCTTCCAAATGAACTTTGTTATGGTTTTTTCTAAATCAGTGAAGAAGTATTTTGGTAGTTCAATGGGTATGGCACTAAATAGATAAATAAGTTTGGGTAGGATGGTCATTTTTATTATATTGGCTCGTCCTATCCATGAGCAGTTAATGTTTTTCCAATTGTTCAAGTCTAGTTTTAGTTGTGTGGCGAGTGTTTTGTAGTTGTGTTCATATAGTTCCTGTGTTTGTCTTGGGAGATAGATTCCTAGGTATTTTATTTTGTCTAAGGTGATTTTGAATGGGATTTCTCTTTCTAGTTCTTGCTGCTGAGCTGTGTTTGAGATATATAGAAAAGCTGATGATTTATGTGGGTTTATTTTGTATCCTGCAACTTTGCTAAAGTTGTTGATTATTTCAATTAGCTTTTTGGTTGAATCTCTAGGATTCTTTAAGTAGACCATCATGTCATCCGCAAAGAGTGATAACTTGGTCTCCTCCTTGCCTATTCTGATGCCTTCAATTTCTTTATCTTCTCTAATTGCTACTGCTAGTGTTTCTAGTACAATGTCAAATAGTAGAGGTGATAATGGGCATCCTTGTTTCACTCCTGATCTTATTGGGAATGCATCTAGTTTATCCCCATTGCAGATGATATTAGCTGTTGGTTTTAGATATATACTGTTTATTATTTTTAGGAATGACCCTTCTATTCCTATGCTTTCTAGTGTTTTTAATAGGAATGGGTGTTGTATTTTATCAAAGGCTTTTTCTGCATCTATTGAGATAATCATGTGGTTCTTGCTAGTTTGCTTGTTGATGTGGTCAATTATGTGGATGGTTTTCCTAATGTTGAACCAGCCCTGCATCCCTGGTATGAATCCTACTTGATCATGGTGAATGATCCTTCTGATCACTTGCTGGAGTCTTTTTGCTAGTATCCTATTTAAAATTTTTGCATCTATATTCATTAGGGAGATTGGTCTATAGTTTTCTTTCTCTGTTTTTGACCTGCCTGGTTTTGGAATCAGTACCATGTTTGTGTCGTAAAAGGAGTTTGGTAGAACTCCCTCTTTGCTTATTATGTCAAATAGTTTGTATAGTATTGGGGTTAACTGTTCTCTGAATGTTTGATAGAATTCACAGGTGAATCCATCAGGCCCTGGGGATTTTTTCTTAGGAAGTTCTTTGATGGATTGATGGATTTCAATTTCTGATATGGGATTATTTAAGAATTCTATTTCCTCTTCTGTTAGTCTAGGCAGTTTGTATTTTTGTATATATTCATCCATTTCTCCTAAATTGGTGTATTTATTGCCATATAATTGGGCAAAGTAATTTCTAATGATTGCCTTAATTTCCTCCTCATTGGAGGTGCTGTCCCCCTTTTCATCTTTAATGCTGTGAATTTGCTTTTCTTCCTTCCTTTTTTTAATTAGATTGACTAGTACTTTGTCTATTTTGTTTGTTTTTTCAAAGTACCAGCTTCTTGTCTTATTTATTAAATCAATAGTTCTATCACTTTTGATTTTATTAATTTCTCCCTTAATTTTTAGGATTTCTAATTTGGTTTTCTGCTCGGGGTTTTTAATTTGATCGCTTTCGAGTTTTTTCAATTGCATTTCCAATTGATTGATCTCTGCTCTCCCTTGTTTGTTAATATGAGCTTTCAGGGATATGAATTTGCCTCTGATTACCGCTTTGGCTGCATCCCAAAAGGTTTGAAAGGATGTTTCGCCATTGTCATTTTCCTTGATGAAATTATTAATTGTTTCTATGATTTCTTCTTTAGCTAAACGGTTTTGGAGTATCATATTGTTTAATTTCCAATTGGTTTTAGATTTGGTTTTCCATGTACCATTACTAATCATTATTTTTATTGCCTTGTGATCTGAGAAGGCTGCATTCATTATTTCTGCTTTTTTGCATTTGTGTGCTATGTTTCTGTGACCTAATGTATGGTCAATTTTTGTGAATGTGCCATGTGGTGCTGAGAAGAAGGTGTATTCCTTTTTATCCCTATTTATTTTTCTCCATATGTCTATTAATTCTAATTTTTCTAAGATTTCATTCACTTCTTTTACCTCTTTCTTATTTATTTTTTGATTTGATTTATCTAAATTTGATAATGGTTGGTTTAAGTCTCCCACTAGTATGGTTTTATTGTCTATTTCTTCCTTCAATTCTCCTAGTTTCTCCATTAGAAATTTGGGTGCTATATTATTTGGTGCATACATGTTGATTAATGATATTTCCTCATTGTCTAGAGTCCCTTTTAACAAAATATAATTACCTTCCCTATCCCTTTTGATCAGGTCTATTTTTGCATTGGCTTTATCAGATATCATGATTACCACTCCTGCCTTCTTTCTATCAGTTGAGGCCCAGAAGGTCTTACTCCATCCTTTAATTCTGACCTTGTGGGTGTCAACCCGCCTCATGTGTGTTTCTTGAAGACAACATATGGTAGGGTTTTGGATTCTAATCCATTCTGCTATTCGTCTACGTTTTATGGGTGAGTTCATCCCATTCACGTTCAAAGTTATGATTGTCATTTGTGGACTCCCTGGCATTTTGATTGCCTTCCCTAATTCTAACCTTTTCTTCTTCGGCTCTACCTTTTAGTCCAGTGATTTACTTTGAATCAGTCCCCCTTGTCCCCTCCCTTGATGTTTCCCTTTTTAGTCCCTCCCTTTTTGTTCCCTCCCCCTCCCCCCTCTCTTTCCCTCCCTTTTTGTTCTCCCTCTCCCCCTCCCCCCCTTGGTTTTCCCTTCTCCTTACCCTTGTTGGGTAAGATAGAATTCAAGATCCCAATGGATCTGGATGTTTTTCCCTCTCAGAGTTGATTTCCCTGAGATTGAGGTTTAAGTAAACCCCCCCCCTCTCTTCCTCTCCTTCTTATAGGAGTTTTCTTCCCCTCCCCTTCCCCTGTGAATCTTTGTGTGAGAACCATTATTCTATTTGGTCTTTCTTTACCCCCTATTTATACATTACATTATCCCCACATATTAGTATACATAGGTTGATATAAATGTAGTCCTTATAGAAGAGAGTTTGAGTAAAAGAAGATAACATTTTTCCCCTTTCCTTAATATTTACCTTTTCAGGTATTCCTTGCTCTTTGATTTTCGGTATCAAACTTTCCACAGAGCTCTGGTCTTTTCTTTGCAAAAAGTTGGAAGTCTTCTATTTTGTTGAATGCCCATACTTTCCCTTGGAAGTATATAGTCAGTTTTGCTGGGTAGCTGATTCTTGGTTGGAGACCCAGCTCTCTTGCCTTTCTGAAGATCATGTTCCATGCCTTACGATCATTCAGCGTAGAACTTGCAAGGTCTTGTGTGACCCTGATTGGCATTCCTTTATATCTAAATTGTCTTTTTCTGGCTTCCTGTAGGATTTTTTCTTTTGTTTGATAGCTTTGGAATTTGGCAATTACATTCCTGGGAGTTGTCTTTTGGGGGTTTAGTGTAGAAGGTGTTCTGTGAGCTCTGTCAGTGGCTGTATTGCCCCCTTGTTCTAGAATCTCTGGGCAATTTTCTTTGATTATATCTTGTATCACCATGTCCAGTTTGGTGTTTATTTCTGGCTTTTCTGGGAGTCCAATTATTCTTAAATTTTCTCTTCTCCCCCTGTTTTCCAGATCTATCACCTTGTCGGTGAGATATTTTATGTTCTCTTCTAATTTCTTGGTGTTTTGGCTTTGCTTTATTAGTTCTTGCTTTAAAGCCTGGTTTTCTTTTACAGTTTGGTCAAACTGGTTTTGTAGATGCGTGAATTTCTTTTGCATCATTTCCCACTTTTCCTCCCAGAGGGCTTCCATCTTTTTGGTCCTTTCTGATTCAAATTCTTCATGGGTTTGTGGAGAGTTTCTATTTCCTTTGGAAGATTTTGGAGAATTTTCTTGTATATCTTCTTCTATCTGCTCTGTATTTTGTATTTTGGCTCCATAGAATGTGTCCAGAGTTGCCCCTTTCTTCTTATTTTTCTTGGTATTTTGGGGCTTCTGTGCTTCTGTGGAGTTTGTCATCTCTGAACGTGGAGGATTGGCTTTTCTTGTCTTTGTCTGGTGATCAGAGGCTTTAGTCCTGGGCAGATGTTGGTTCTATGAGCGTTCCCTGGGTTAAACTGAATATGCCTCACTGGAACTGGAATGGAAGGGTCGGACCACGAGGCCACACTCTCCCCCTGGCTCGATTTCCGGAAGTTGCTTTCAGAATCCCTGGCCGTGAGGCTGTTTCGTCGGCCTGCGGGGGGATGGGCTGCCGCTTCCCCAAGCTCCGAGAGCACAGACTTTCACTGAGACTTGGATAGTAGGATCCAGCCCGTGAGGCTGTCTTGCCCGCCCTGAGGGTTGCTGTTGTTTTGACCAGCTCTCTGCAGCGGAGGCCCCAGGCAGTAACTTTCACCCAGACCGACCAGCTCTTTGCAGCGGAGGCCCCAGGCAGTAACTTTCACCCGGACTGGGACTTGGGTAGAAGACCCTGAGGGTTGTTGTTCCTCAGACCCTGCTCTCTGAGCCTGGCGCCGCTGCCGCTTCCGGGAGCCTTGGACTCTGCGCTCCTACCCCTGAGGTCCGAGGGATCTCGGGTTCTGGCTTTTAAGGGGAGCCGTACCTTTTGAACCGGGTCCAGGTCCAGGAGGAGGGTTCCCAGGGTCTGTGCTGTTGATCGTTTTGAATTTCGGCGCCTTAGGAGCTTCTAGTTTGAGATCGGTCGGGAAGGGTTTTCCGGAGATCTGAACTTCAGCTTTCTCTAAGCCGCCATCTTAACCGGAAGTCTCCGAAAGGTATTTTCATTAAAGCAAGTGACACCAATGAAAGAACATACCCAATTTGTGGCATGTAGGGAAAGCAATCCTTATTGAGAATATGTATAAAATATGTAGAAAAAAAATAGAAAAAACTGATCAACTAAAATGAATACCCCCCTAAAATCTTAAACTAGAAAAAATTAAAGAGAAACTAAAAACTTCAATTAAACACTAAAAGTCTGTAAATCAAAGAAGATATTAATAAAATTGAAAGCAAAGATTATACAAATAAATAAAACAGCTTTAAAAAATTAATGAAATAACTAATTTTAGTCCCTCTCCTTTGTTTTCTGATTTTAATCTCATTTCTTTTCTATTGAAAAAAAAACAGTATTCTCTTCCTCCAATATCTTAGTGACACACTTATAAATATATACTTTTTGATGTAAAAAACTTTCTGAAAATTCAATAGCTGATTGAGTTTAATCAGCTGGTTTTTCTTTATTATTTATGTTCTTCAAGAATTCTCATAATTCAATAAGAATTATTTCTCCTTGGAGAGGCAGCTAGGTAGCATAGTAGATAGAGTGCTGGACTTGGAATCAGGGAGACCTAGGTTCAAATCTTGTTTCAGCCACTGAATATGTAACTCTGAGCAATATATTAGCGTCAGCTTTCTCATCTATAAAGTGAAAGTTATACTAGTGCCTGCCTCAATGAATTATGTTGAGGATCAAATGAGATAATCTACCTATAGTGTTTTGTCAGTCTTTATGTGGGCTGTAAATGTTATGATGGTGATGATAATGAAGATGATGGTGATAGTTATATAATGTCTCTGTTGCTTTTCATCCAGTTGGCTTTTTCCATTGAAAAACATTTGATAATCCCAGTCCTTTAGGGATGTCATTTGCTTCTCCTGAATGGATAGGAGATTTGGATTTCTCTCCGGGTACATCATACTTCCTTGAGTAGGGATAGCAAAGATTAGGATGGGCAGAACACATTTACTAAGAACTCCATCTTGTTTCACCGTCATCTCAGCATTAAAATGATTCCAATTTGCAATCAGATATACATAGCTGTTATCCCAGGAAAAGAGTGATGATACTTTACATTTTGACTTCTTTGGGGTTTTACATTAACTTTATGGTCTATCTGCTAAAGCCCAGCTAAACATGGATGCTGCCATCCAAGTAGTTAAAAAACTGCCATTTGTATCTCACTTTGGATGAGATTATGTATGAAGTTTCGATTAGGTCCTAATAAACAGTGAATTTTCTACAGCTGTTTCTTGATATTTATGCTTCCAAATCTTCTGTCCTCTGAGGAGCTGTGCATGCTTTCTAGATATTAAATTATTTATCCACCAAACAGCCCTTTGAAGTAGATAGCTTGTGCCATAAAATATTAGGGAATTTGTTAAAAGTTAAAAAAAAAATTACGAAGACCTTCCAGGAAAATAAAGGAGTAAAGCTATAGGGGGCAAAGAAAGGGCAATGATAGTTATAATATTTGTCCAGTTTATTATGGTTTTCAAGTCAATTTATAGGATTAGAGGATATGATTGAAAATTTAGAGGGAGAAAGAACCTTAAGGTTCATTTAGTCACAACCATGCTAATAAATATTGTTATAGAAGGCTCAGAGGTAACCTAGTCAAACTTGTTGTTGTGGTGTTGGTGTTAGAATCAAGCACCCGAGTGACAAGCTAACTCAATATTTATTAGGTGCTTATTATAGGCTGGGAACTGTGTTAAGTGCTGAGGAGAATCCCCCCCTTCCCCAAATAAATCAATCCCTTTGTTCAAGGAGCTTACATTCTTCTGGGAGGAGGTAACATATATACACAGATGAGTACATTTGAAATGTCTACAAAGTAAATACAAAGTGTTTTTTAAGGGGAAGAGGGTAACAACTTGATAGGAATTTGGGAAATGTCCAGTGAAGGGGACCACTTGGGACAAGCCTTGAATAAAGCCCTTGTGGGACTATTGTCTTATTCTTTTGTTGGGTGGGGCCAGATTTTTAAATTCCCATTTTGTAGTTGGGGAAACTGAGACATAGACATATTAATTGATTTGTTTCAGGATACGTAGCTAATTAGGATCATCAAATCATAGCTTTGGAGTTGATTGGGTCTGCAGAGATCATTTTCACACTATTTTCCTGATGAAGAAACTGATTCTGATAAGGAAAGTGCCTTGTCCAAGGTCCCAAACATACTGTTGCAGAGACAGGGAGTCACTGTATCAATCATACTATGTCCTAATAACAAAGTCAGGACCAGAACTTAGATCTCCTGACTCCCATCCAGTTCTCTTTTGAGAAGACTAATGAGATGCAGGTGGGTGAGAGCATGGGCATAAATACAAAAAGAAGGGCTCTCTTCTTTGAGACTTGATGAGTGAGCACACCAACTTGACAGCTTCTTCTAAATGTCTTCTGTCTCATATTGTTCAGAGGAGCTAATCTTTTCCCAAATCACTACATGAATTTAGGAGATGAGATTGTCTTTCAGGGGGGAAAACATTAAAAATATAGTATGGTATAATATTTGTTAGGCCCTGAGAGGCTGGACCATTTCTATGTTAGAAGGAAATAACTGGACTTTGGCATCCACTTGAGTGAATGATGCTGGGGAGTTTAAGTGCCTCTGGCCCATTCCACAGTGTTGGTCTCTCTTCATCACCAATCACTCAGATCCCAAAGATCAAGATTGCTAGAAGTAATATAAGAAGGGGAATGGGAAAACCTTATCACTAGCTCACTGTTCTAAACTCAAAAGGGACAGAGGGCAAATGGAATTTGGGAATTATACTTCTATAACACACCTGGAAAAGCAATGTTGCCTAATGGATAGAGATTACACACTTAGAACTGGAAGCAACATTAAATTTAGACTCCCATTCCATTTCATGAATGAGGAAACTGAGATTAAAGAATTTGTATCATATGGCTAACAGGTGTCTAAGGTGGAATTTCGCACCAGATGTTTTCTGAACTCTTCTGCAATTGATCTCAGAGTTAGGAATCATTGGGACCATCTCTGATCTGTGTCACATTTTATTTTATTTATTTATTTTTGTATTTATGGTTTTATTTTTTATTTTATTTTATTTATATGGGTTCTGGTTTTTTTTTAATTTTTAATTTTTATTTGGTCATTTCCAAACATTATTCATTGGAAACAAAGATCATTTTCTTTTCTTCCCTCTCCCCCCTCCCACCACGTCTCCCATAGCCCACGCACAATTCCAATACAACCCAACACAATTATCACATGTGTTCTTGATTCAAACCCATTTCCATGTTGTTGGTATTTGCATTAGAGTGTTCATTTATAGTCTCTCCTCAGTCATTTCCCCTCAACCCCTGTAGTCAAGCAGTTGCTTTTCATCAGTGTTTTTACTCCCACAGTTTATCCTCTGCTTGTGGATAGTGTTTTTTAGATCCCTGCAGATTGTTCAGGGACATTGCATTGCCACTAATGGAGAAGTCCATTACCTTCAATTGTACCACAGTGTATCAGTCTCTGTGTACAATGTTTTCCTGGTTCTGCTCCTTTCGCTTTGCATCACTTCCTGGAAGTTGTTCCAGTCTCCATGGAATTCCTCCACTTTATTATTCCTTTTAGCACAATAGTATTCCATCACCAACATATACCACAATTTGTTCAGCCATTCCCCAATTGAAGGGCATCCCCTCATTTTCCGATTTTTGGCCACCACAAAGAGTGCAGCTATGAATATTCTTGTACAAGTCTTTTTCCTTATTATCTCTTTGGGGTATAAACCCAGCAGTGCTATGGCTGGATCAAAGGGCAGACAGTCTTTTATTGTCCTTTGGGCATAGTTCCAAATTGACCTCCAGAATGGTTGGATCAATTCACAACTCCACCAGCAATGAATTAGTGTCCCTACTTTGCCACATCCCCTCCAGCATTCATTACTTTCCTTTGCTGTCATGTTAGCCAATCTGCTAGGTGTGAGGTGATACTTCAGAGTTGTTTTGATTTGCATCTCTCTGATTATAAGAGATTGAGAATACTTTTTCATGTGCTTTTTAATAGTTTTGATTTCTTTGGCTGAGAACTGCCTGTTCATGTCCCTTGCCCATTTATCAATTGGAGAATGGCTTGATATTTTGTACAATTGATTTAGCTCTTTGTAAATTTGAGTAATTAAACCTTTGACAGAGGTTTTTATGAAGATTGTTTCCCAATTTGTTACTACCCTTCTGATTTTAGTTACATTGGTTTTGATTGTACAAAAACTTTTTCATTTGATGTAGTCAAAATTATTTATTTTACATTTTGTGACTCTTTCTAAGTCTTGCTTGGTTTAAAAATCTTTCCCTTCCCAAAGGTCTGACATGTATACTATTCTGTGTTCACCTAATTTACTTATAGTTTCCTTCTTTATGTTCAAGTCGTTCACCCATTCTGAATTTATCTTGGTGTAGGGTGTGAGGTGTTGATCCAAACCTAATCTCTCCCACCTTGTCTTCCAGTTTTCCTAGCAGTTTTTATCAAATAATGGATTTTTGTCCCAAAAGCTGGGGTCTTTGCGTTTGTCGTAAACTGTCTTGCTGAGATCATTTACGCCAAGTCTATTCCACTGATCCTCCTTTCTGTCTCTTAGCCAGTACCAAATTGTTTTGATAACCACTGCTTTATAGTATAGTTTGAGATCTGGGACTGCAAGTCCTCCTTCCTTTGCATTTTTTTTTCATGATTTCCCTGGATATCCTTGATCTTTTGTTCTTCCAAATGAACTTAGTTATGGTTTTTTCTAATTCAGTAAAGAAGTTTTTTGGTAGTTCAATAGTTATGGCACTAAATAAGTAAATTAATTTGGGTAGGATTTTCATTTTTATTATGTTAGCTCGTCCTACCTATGAGCAATCAATGTTTTTCCAATTGTTTAGATCTAGTTTTAGCTGTGTGGAAAGTGTTTTGTAGTTGTGTTCATATAATTCCTGTGTTTGTCTTGGCAGATAGACTCCTAAGTATTTTATATGGTCTAGGGTGATTTTAAAAGGAATTTCTCTTTCTAATTCTTGCTGCTGAAATGGGTTAGAGATATATAGAAATGCTGATGACTTATGCGGGTTTATTTTGTACCCTGCAACTTTGCTAAAGTTGTTGATTATTTCGAGTAACTTTTTGGTTGATTCTCTAGGATCCCTTAAGTAAACCATCATATTGTCTGCAAAGAGTGATAGCTTGGTCTCCTCATTGCCAATTTTAATACCTTCAATTTCTTTTTCTTCTCTAATTGCTACTGTTTGTGTTTCTAGTACAATATTAAATAATAAAGGTGATAATGGGCATTCTTGTATTACGCCTGATCTTATCGGGAAGGCATATAGTTTATCCCCATTGCAGATGGTGTTTGCTGATGGTTTTAGATATATACTGTTTATTATTTTTAGGAACGACCCTTCTATTCCTATACTTTCTAGTATTTTCAATAGGAATGGGTGTTGTATTTTATCAAAGACTTTTTCTGCATCTATTGAGATAATCATGTGATTTTTGTCAGTTTGCTTGTTAATATGGTCAATTATGTGGATGGTTTTTCTAATATTGATCCATCCTTGCATTCCTGGTATGAATCCTGCCTGGTCATAGTGGATGACCCTTGTGGTGACTTGCTGGAGTCTTTTTGCTAGTATCCTATTTAAGATTTTTGCGTCTATATTCATTAGGGAGATTGGTCTATAGTTTTCTTTCTCTGTTTTTGACCTGCCTGGTTTTGGGATCAGTACCATGTTTGTGTCGTAGAATGAATTTGGTAGAACTCCTTCTTGGCCTATTCTGTCAGATAGTTTGTATAATATTGGGATTAGTTGTTCTTTGAATGTTTGATAGAATTCATTTGTGAATCCATCTGGACCTGGGGATTTTTTCTTAGTGAGTTCTTTGATGGCTTGGTCAATTTCTTTTTCTGAAATGGGGTTGTTAAGGTAATTTATTTCTTCCTCTTTTAGTCTAGGCAATTTTTATTTTTGTAAGTATTCATCCATATCACCTAGATTGCCATATTTGTTGCCATATAATTGGGCATAGTAGTTTTTAATGATTGCCTTAATTTCCTCTTCATTAGAGGTGAGGTCTCCTTTTTCATCTTGGATACTGTCAATTTGGTTTTTTCCTTTCCTTTTTTTAATTAGACTGACTAGTACTTTGTCTATTTTATTTGTTTTTTCAAAGTACCAGCTTCTAGTATTATTTATTAAATCAATAGTTCTTTGACTTTCAATTTTATTAATTTCTCCTTTGAGTTTTAGGGTCTCTAATTTAGTTTCATCTGAGGATTTTTAATTTGTTCTCTTTCTAATTTTTTAATTTGCATGCCCAATTCATTGACCTCTGCCTGTCTTAATCTGTTAATATATGAACTCAAGGATATAAATTTCCCCCTGAGTACTGCTTTGGCTGCATCCCATAGGTTTTGAAAGGATGTCTCATCATTGTCATTTTCTTCAATGAAGTTATTAATTGTTTCTGTGATTTGTTCTTTAACGAATTGGTTTTGGAGAATCATATTATTTAATTTCCAATTTATTTTTGATTTGGCTCTCCATGTAACTTACTGATAATTATTTTCATTGCCTTATGATCAGAAAAAGTTGCATTTATTATTTCTGCTTTTTTACATTTGTATGCCATGTTTTTATGACCTAGAATATGGTCAATCTTTGTGAATGTATCATGTGCTGCAGAAAAGAAGGTATATTCCTTTTTGTCCCTATTTATTTTTCTCCACATGTCTACTAATTCTAATTTTTCTAAGATTTCATTCACTTCTCTTACCTCTTTCTTATTTATTTTTTGGTTTGATTTATCTGGTTTGGATAGAGAAAGTTCAGGTCTCCCACTAGTATAGTTTTTCTATTTTGTCCTTGAGTTCCTCTAGTTTCTCCTTTAGAAATTTGGATGCTATGCCATTTGGTGCATACATGTTGAGTACAGATATTTCCTCACTGTCTATACTGCCTTTTATCAGGATGTAATTACCTTCCCTATCTCTTTTAACTAGATTTATTTTTACTTTGGCTTTATCGGATATCATGATTGCAACTCCTGCCTTCTTTTTGTCAGTTGATGCCCAATACATTTGCCTCCACCCTCTTACTTTCACCCTATGTGTATCTACCTTTCTCATATGTGTTTCTTGTAGACAACATATGGTAGGGTTTTGGACTCTAATCCACTCAGATATTCGCTTGCGTTTTATGGGTGAGTTCATTCCATTCACATTCAGAGTTATGATTACTAGCTGTGTATTTCCCAGCATTTTGATTTCTGCTCCTTTTCCTGCCTTTTCTTCTTTCACTATTTCCTTCTACACCAATGTTTGCTTTTGAACAGTCCCCCTTGTCTCCACCCTTATTTTACTTCCCTTTCTAACTCATCCCTATTTATCCCCCCTTATTTTCCCTGTAGTCTTTCTAAAATTAACCCCCCGCTCCCTCCCTCTCTTGTACTGCTTCCCTCCCCACCAGACCGTTTGTTCCCCTTCTACTCCCCTATAGGGTGCAAATCTATTCTCTGTCCCCAATGGATTGGATTGTTTTTCCCTTTTTGAATCACTTTCAAAGCACGCAAAAGTTGAGTATTTCCTGTCTCTGATCTCTTTACCCTTCCAGTGAATTGATGTTCTCCCCCCTCCCACCATGAGCTTCTTTATGACATATAAATTTACCCCCATTTGTTTCTTTTCCCATTTCTTTTAATATTAACCTATTTTAAGCTCTAGTTATTTATATATATATATATGCATACTCATGTGTATGTATTTTTGCATGCATATATCTATATACCTATTTATGTCTTGTCCTTTCATCCTATACAGTTTGTTGCTGTTCCCTCTAAGTATACTTCTTTTTGCTGCCCAGGTAATAACAACAGTTTTTAAGAGTTACCAATGACCTCTTTTCTTATAGGGATACCTATCATTTTAACTTATTGAGTCTCTTAAAAATTTTTTTTGTTGTTTTTCTTTTCCCCCCTCTTTTTAATTACCTTTTGATGATTCTCTTGAGTTCTGTACTTGGACATCAAGTTTTCTGTTCAGGTCTGGTTTTTTCTTTACGAATTCTTGAATGACCATACTTTCCCCTGTAAGAATATAGTCAGTTTTGCTGGGTAGTTGATTCTTGGTTGTAGACCTAGTTCCCTTGCTTTCTGGAATATTGTATTCCATTCCTTTCTTTTTTTCAGTGTGGATGCAGCCAGATCCTGAGTTATCCTCACTGTGGTTCCTTGGTATCTGAATGACTTCTTCTTGGCAGCTTGTTATATCTTTTCTTTGGTCTGATAGTTCTTGAATTTGTCTATAACATTCCTGGGTGTTGTCAGTTGGGGATTAAGTACAGGAGGTGATCTGTGGATTCTATCAATCTCCACTTTTCCCTCTTGTTCAAGGATTTCAGGGCAGTTTTCTTTAATAATTTCCTGTAATATAATGTCCAGGCTTTTTCTTTTGTCATGGTCTTTTGGTAGGCCAATAATTCTTAAATTGTCTCTCCTTAAACGATTTTCTTAATCCTCTGTTTTGTGAATGAGATGCTTCATATTTTCCTCAATTTTTTCATTCTTTTGGTTTTGTTTTATTGTGTCCTGCTGCCTTGTGAGGTCGCTTGATTCTTGTTGTTATATTCTGGTTCTTAAAGACTGGATTTCATCTTTAGTTTTTTGGTTGTCCTTTTCCTTTTGGTCGGATTTTCTTTGGAGGTCATCTTTCATCTTCTTCACCTCTTCTTTTATCTCCTTTGCCTTATTTTCCAGCTGGTTAATTTTGGCTTTCAAGACATTATTTTCTGTTTCCAGATGTCTTATCTAAATTCTTTTCCAAATTGTCTTCAGCCTCTCTTAATTGTGTTTTGAATTGCGTTTTGAGTTCTTCCAAAGCCTGTATCCAATTCGCTAGGATTTCTGATTTTTCCTTTGCTGATCCCTCCCCCTCTGTTTCATTTGCTCTTTGCTCATTACCTGTGCAGAAGCTGTCTATTGTAATTTCTTTCTTCTTTTTCTGTTGTTTGCTCGAGTTTACCCCTTCTTTGCTCCCCGTATTTGGCTGTGCTCTTGCTCCTCTCATTTTGTTTTGGTTTTGGGGCTGTCAGTCTCCCCTTTTGGAGCTTTGTCAGATCTCTTGGTACAGTCTCTAGGGGAGGAATGTTAGCTTCCCTGTCCTTTGGAGGCTTTTGATTGGATTGTGTTCAAGTGGGTTGGACTGTATGTGGTATGAAGCTCTGAGGCTCTGAAGACTCCTGGAAGGCTGGGCCGCCTAGGCTCTCTCCAGTTCTCTCCAGCTGCTTCTCTGCTGTCCGCAAGTGCCATTGCCTGCCTCCCTAAACTCTGAGGAGTTCTGGTGGAATTAGGTAGAACTTGATTGGTCTGGATGTGCCCCGAGGCAACAGCGAGACTGGAGCCTGATGGAGGGACCCAGCCACGGCCTGTCTCTCCCTGGCTTCCTCCTGCTGTCCAAGCTGGATTCTCCGAGCCCGGGGCCCAGCTGCTCACAAGGTAGACCCTCCAAACCAGCACCTTTGCCCGCTCAGAGGTTCCTGCTGCTGCTGGGGGCTCAGCCCTCTGGGTTGTGGGGGAGGGGTCCTGGGACCTTCCCTCTGCCTTCCCCTTAGCCCTGAGAATTCTCGGATTCCAGCTTTTGGGGGGCATGCCTTTTGATTTGAGTCCAGAAGGAGGGTTCCCCGCTTCTGTCCTGTTGTTTAGCTTGGATTTCGGTGCCCTAGGAGCATTCAGTCTGTATTGGTAAGGAAGGGTCTTCCATGAGGTCTGAACTTTTGCTGCTTGCTAAGCTGCCATCTTGACTCCACCTCTCTCTGTGTCACATTTTAGCTGTTCACCTGAATAGATATCTTCAGAGAGCTCTAGGAACTCTATGGTGCAGAGTAGTTGCTAATCTGGGTTGATAGAGGAATGTCCCTATAGCTTTAGTCCTTGCTTTAGTCCTTGCTCTCCCCATCTTTCCTCCAAAAGAGAAACTCATATAGTTTCCAGGGTTTCTGTGAGGAGAGATTCAAGTGAACTGACATAGGAAGGACCAGTTCACTTTTTTCCCACCTGTCTCAGTGGAATCCTTACTTGTTCTTGGCATCCTTATTTCTATTTAATAGGAGATGCACCAGCTCCATGACCATATCGTTCACTTCCCTGAAGCTTAATTGGTGCCTGCCTTTAATAGAGTTGATTCAATGCTGAAAGAAAAGTCGAATTTCTTTCTGCAAATCTGGTCAACTATATCCCAGTCTGAGAAAATGTGCTTTTACTTCCCTTCTCACAGGACTTAAAATCTCCAGCCCAGAGGGATGAGATTGCAGGGGCCCGGGCTTCATTGAAGGAAAACTCTCCTCTCTTACATTCGATTTGTTCGGCGTGCCTGGAGCATGATGATGTGGCCTCTCTCCAAGCCAGCAAGGATACAGTTTGTAATGAGATCCAGAATGCCCTCGATATGATTTCTAATGCATCACAAGGAATCCAGAGCTCAAAGGCAGAGCCAGAACCTCAGTCAGCCACACTGGGCAGTGCATTGGATGAACTTGAGGTAAGGCAATAAGTAAGCTACCAGCATCAAACTGATAAGATTCTGAGATACCTTGGATAATGGACTTTGTTTAAAGCCCTTCTCAGTCTGGCTCTACTATCCCTTTCTAGTCTTATTGCATATGGCTCCTGTTAATATGCTTTACGGTTTAGCAAAAGGGACCATATTGCTCTTCTTCAAACATGGAATTCCATTTAGAATTTCTATGAGTTTATACAAGCCGTATTCCAAGTCTCTTTGCTTCCTACTCTTAGAATCCTCAGTTTCTTTAATAACTAAATGTCATCTCCTATATGAGGTCTTTTATGAACCTATCAGCAGTGAGTACAAAATTCCTTTGAAATTATCTCATATATTTATTTTTGTGCTTATTTTATATCTACTTACATATGTGTATATATATATATATATATATATATATATATATATATATATATATATATATATATATATATATATACACATACATGTTGTCCTTGATGGAATGTATGGCTATTGAAGGCTGGGGTTATCATTATTATTAGTTGTTATTATTCAGTTGTTTCAGTCATGCATGATTCTTCATGACCCCATTTTGAGATTTCCTTGGCAAAACTATTGGAGTTATTTGCTATTTCCTCTTTTAGCCCATTTTAAAGATGAGGAAATTGTAGAAACAGGGTAAAGTGGCTTCCCAGCCAGGGTCACACAGCTAGTAAGTCTCAGGCCAGATTTGAACTAAAGAAGATGAGTATTCTTAATTCTAAGTCTAGTGCTTTGTTCACTGAACTACCTAGCTTCCTATATTATTTTTATTATTTTTGGATTAAATTTTGTACCTCTAGTATAGCTCTTGGCACATATCAGGTTTTAATAAGTACTTTCTGTTATCAATAGGAGAAAATACTTTATGCCCAGAGATCCTGATTCCTTTGACCTGCCTCTGAAGATAGCAATAAATGAGGACTGGGACAGATGATTCAATAGAATAAAAGGTCCAAAACCAAAGTGAAGGGTCAGATAACAAAAAAGAAATTGACTGATAAGTCTAGGAATAAATGATAGATAAAGACAATTGATGCCAATTTATCTTTTGAAAAGGCTTTCCTATAAAAATACTGATATTTCATTGGTAACATTAAAAGAAAGAAATTCACAGTCTATTATGCATAGATTCTATATAAAAGGTTTATTGGAGGACCTGGGCAAGAAGTCCAGGAAGTAAAAAGGCATAGATGGGTGGTAACATGTAGCCTTGGAGGGTGTACCCATGTCAATGAGACAATGGATCCACTGGAGTATTGAACAAGTGTTTGTGTAGACTCTGCAATTAACAAACGGTTTATTCCAAATCCTACTGTTCTAATTATATATTTAGTAGATGCTTGATGGAGTTAGAAACCAATGAAGGAATAACCTTGAAACATTCCTTTCTTGACTCACTGAAAGTAAAACAGGCAATTTGGTTTCTAATCCAACACTCCTATTATTTGTTTCTTATTTATTCATTTCTTCATGAAATTTTTGGAAAACTTAATGCAAATGTAAATTTTCATGCTAGAGGTAATTCCTTAGATTTTATTGTATTTTGGATTGTCTGCCCTGCATACTTTAACATTTATTCAGTTAGTAGTCTCGATAGCACTTGCTCTGATCAGGCCACATGTGGGTGCCATATTTTAGAAAGAGCATTCATAAGTGTTGGGCTAACAAGTGTTGAAGGTATCATAAGATCTTAGACTTCAAGCTTAGAGACCATCTAGTCCAACACCCTTTTATTATACAAGAGGACTCTGAGGTCTAGAAAGATTAAATGATTAGTCCAAAGTCACACATATAGAAAATAGGAAAGTCAGGATCCCAAACCAAGTACTCTGACTCCCCTACTCTCTCCATTGTACCACAATGCCTACAGATCATCTCTGGTAAGGATGAGTTGAAGGAACTGTAGATAGTTAGCCAGGAGAAGAAAAACTTCAGGAGAATTGAAGGTCAGAACATAGTTTGAGCTCTTAAATCTGTTATTTTACTAATTTTTCCTTTGGGCCAATTCTTTGTGTTATTTCAGATTTCTATTTGTTTAAAATAAAAAAAAAGTAAGCAAAGGTACTAACTTTTTCAGGACATTAAAAAAAGGGAAAGAGTTGAACTAGATGGCCTCCTAATTCCTTTTAGATCTTGGAGAGGAATAAAATCATGGCCTTTAACTATTTGAAGAGTTGCTATTGTGACAAAGGTTTAGATTCACTACTGTCACCAGAGGACAGAGCTTGGAATGATTGTAAAGCAACAAATTTTCTTTTGCTTGTAATTCTTGTTCTTGACATTTAATAAATAATCAAATTGAAATCTTTTTAATCCAATAACTAAAACTGAGGGACATTAAATATTCCTGATCAGTATTTGTTAATTGATTCACTGAATCATTTAATTTAGAACTGGAGAGGACCACAGAGAATATTCAGTTCAATATCCTAATTTTATAGATAATTTTGATCTGGAGGCTGATACCTAACCAAGATGACTTGCCCAGGGTTATATTGGTTAGTAAGTGGCAGAGCTGGGATTCTGAAGCCACTTTATTTAACAATAATTTCATTGCTTTTTCCATATAATTTCATTCTTCAGTTCACTTTATTGAAGAAATATTTTTCCCTTTGAGACTCCTAACCTATGCAAATCAGAGAGAAGTCAATAAATTTAACAATAAATGAAGCTACTCTGCAGTAAATTTCTGAATGTTCTAATGTATAAGGGAAACCAAATCTCAGTTAGTTTTAGAGAAAGGGTCTCTATTGAGGAAAGATGAAGAGAAGGGATGAGACATGGTCTGCCATAAAAGAAATGAGTATAGGATTAGAGCAAAGAAGGTCTTGAATGTATCCATGTATTTCTTAGACTTTTCCAGCATATATTTGGCACATGATACTCCTGATAGGTATGGGAAATGTCACAGCAAGAAAGTTACTTATATATGAGAACTTTTCAGTTGTATTCTCTCCCCGACCCTAGTCTTCTCACTTTGATCATGTGTGGTTGCCACAGACAGGAAACACTAAATCTAGAAGAAGGTTATTAAATTATCAGTTGAAGGCTGAAAGGGATCTTTGAGGTCATCTAGTCTAATTATTTTAATATCCAAAAATAGTTAATACTCATGTTTACTTTGTTTTCTTTTGCACAAATTGAAATTTGACATGACACAAAGAATTTACCCAAAGGGCACATAAACAAAATAGCATATTTAAAGTTTTAAATGTATCCTATTCTTCAAAGACACACTTTCCAATATGGTTGTCATTGTGATACTACTGGGACATGAATAGAACATTCTACATAGAGTAATTACTATTTTCTTTTTATTCTATTTGAATAAGTTTATTTAGTCAATTTAGAACATTATTCCTTGGTTACAATAATCACATTATTTCCCTCCCTCCCCTCCACCCACTCTTCCTGCAGCCAATGCACAATTTCATTGGTTATTACTTGTGTCCTTGATAAGAGCCTATTTCCATGTTGTTGTTTACAATAGGATATTCATTCAGAGTCTACATCCCCAACCATATCCCTTAGACCTATGTATTCAAGCAGTTGTTTTTCTTCAATGATTTTACTCCCACAGTGGATACTCTGGATGTGGATAGAGGTTTTTCTCATAGGTTCCTCCGAATTGTTCAGGGTCATTGCATTGCCACTAATGGAGAAGTCCATTACCTTCGATTGTACCACAGTGTATCAGTCTCTGTGTACAATGTTCTCCTGGTTCTGCTCCTCTCGCTCTGCATCACTTCCTGGAGGTTGTTCCAGTCTCCATGGAATTCCTCCACTTTATTATTCCTTTTAGCACAATAGTATTCCATCACCAACATATACCACAATTTGCTCAGCCATTCCCCAATTGAAGGGCATCCCCTCATTTTCCAATTTTTTGCCACCACAAAGAGTGCAGCTATGAATATTCGTGTACAAGTCTTTTTCCTTATTGTCTCTTTGGGATACAAACCCAGCAGTGCTATGGTTGGATCAAAGGACAGAGAGTCTTTTAGGACCCTTTGGGCATAGTTCCAAATTGCCCTCCAGAATGGTTAGATCAATTCACAACTCCAACAGCCATGAATTGATATCCCAACTTTGTCACATCCCCTCCAGCATTCATTACTTTCCTTTTCTGCCATGTTAGCCAATCTGATAGGTGTGAGGTGGTACCTCAGAGTTGTTTTGATTTGCATTTCTCTGATTATGAGAGATTTAGAACACTTGTTCACGTGCTTATTAATGGTTGTGATTTCTTTAACTGAAAATTGCCTATTCATATCCTTTACCCAATTTCCAATTGGAGAATGGCTTGATTTTTTGTATAACTGGTTTAGCTCTTTGTAAATTTGAGTAATTAGACCTTTGTCAGAAGTTTTTATTATGAAGATTGTTTCCAAATTTGCTATTTGCCTTTTAATTTTGGTTACATTGGTTTTATTTGTACAAAAGCTTTTTAATTTGATGTAGTCAAAATTATTTATTTTACATTTTGTGGCTCTTTCTAAGTCTTGCTTGGTTTTAAAATCTTTCCTTCCCCAAAGATCTGACATGTATACTATTCTGTGTTCACCTAATTTACTTATAATTTCCTTCTTTATGTTCAGGTCATTCACCCATTCTGTGTTTATCTTGGTGTAGGTGTGAGATGTTTATCAAAACCTAATCTCTCCCACACTGTCTTCCAATGTTCCCAGCAGTTTTTATCAAATAGTAGATGTTTGTCCCAAAATCTGGGATATTTGGACTTGTCAGAGACTGTCTTACTGAGGTCACTTACACAAAGTCTATTCCACTGATCCTCCTTTATGTCTCTTAGCCAGTACCATATTGTTTTGATGACCACTGCTTTATAGCATAGTTTGCGATCTGGTACTTCAAGGCCACCTTCCTTTGCATTTTTTTTCATTATTTCCCTGCATATCCTTGATATTTTGTTCTTCCAAATGAACTTTGTTATGTTTTTTTCTAATTCAGTAAAAAAAGTTTTTTTGGAAGTTCGATGGTTATGGCACTAAATAAATAGATAAGTTTGGGTAGGATGGTCATTTTTATTATGTTAGTTCATCCTACAATTAATGTTTTTCCAACTGCTCAGATCTAGTTTTAGTTGTGTGGAAAGTGTTTTGTAATGGTGTTCATATAGTTCCTGTGTTTGTCTCGGCAGATAGATCACTAAATATTTTATATTGCCTTGGGTGATTTTGAATAGAATTTCTCTTCAGAATTCCTACTGCTGAGATGTGTTGGAGATGTATAGAAATGCTGATGATTTATGTGGGTTTATTTTGTATCCTGCAAATTTGCTAAAGTTGTTGATTCTTTCCACTAGCTTTTTAGTTTATTCTCTAGGATTCTTTAAGTAGACCATCATATCACCTGCAAAGAGTCATAGCTTGGTCTCTTCATTGCCAATTTTAATACCTTCAATTTCTTTTTCTTCTCTAATTGCTACTGCTCGTGTTTCTAGCACAATGTTAAATAACAGAGGTGATAATGGGCATCCTTGTTTCACTCCTGATCTTAGTGGGAATGCATCTAGTTTATTCCCATTGCAGATGATGTTGGATGATAGTTTTAGATATATACTGTTTAAAAAGACCCTTCTATTCCTATACTTTCTGGTGTTTTTTTTTTTTAATAGGAATGGGTGTTGTATTTTATCAAAGGCTTTTTCTGTGTCTATTGAGATAATCATGTGATTTTTGTTGGTTTGCTTGTTGATATAGTCAATTATGTGGATGATTTTCCTGATATTGAACCATCCTTGCATTCCTGGTATAAATCCCACCTGATCATAGTGAATAACCCTCCTGATCACTTGCGTGAGTCTTTTTGCTAGTATTCTGTTTAAGATTTTTGAATCTATGTTCATTACAGAGATTGGTCTATAGCTTTCTTTCTCCATTTTTACCTGCCTGGCTTTGGAATCAGTACCATATTTATGTCATAAAAGGAATTTGGTAGAACTCCCTCTTTGCTTATTATGTCAAATAGTTTGTATAGTATTGGAATTAGCTGTCCTTTGAATGTTAGATAGAATTCACTTGTGAATCCAGCAGGCCCTGGGGATTTTTTCTTAGGGACTTCTTTGATGGCCTATTCAATTTCTTTTTCTGATATGGGATTATTTAAGAATTCTATTTCTTCTTCTATTAATCTGGGCAATTTATATTTTTGTAAATATTCATCCATATCACCTAGATTGCCATATTTATTGCCATATAATTGGGCAAAATAGTTTTTAATGATTGCTTTAATTTCCTCTTCATTGGAAGTGAGTTCTCCCTTTTCATCTATGATACTGTTAATTTGGTTTTCTTCTTTCCTTTTTTTTATTAGATTGACCAGTACTTTATTAGTTCAATAGTCCTATCACTTTCTATTTTATTAATTTCTCCCTTAATTTTTAGGACCTCTAATATTTTTTCTGGGCGTTTTTAATTTGTTTGTTTTCAAGTTTTTTGATTTCCACATTCAATTCATTGATCTCTGCCCTCCCTAATTTGTTAATAAATGAACTGAAGGATATAAATTTTTCCCCTGAGTACTGCTTTGGCTGAATCCCATAGAGTTTGAAAGGATGTCTCATTATTGTCATTTTCTTCAATGAAATTATTGTTTCTATGATATGTTCTCTAACTAACCAATTTTAGAGAATCATATTATTTAATTTCCAATTTATTTTTGATTTGGCTCTCCATGTAATTTACTGATAATTATTTTCATTGCCTTATGATCAGAAAAAGTTGCATTTATTATTTCTGCTTTTTTACATTTGTATGCCATGTTTTTATGACCTAGAATATGGTAAATCTTTGTGAATGTATCATGTGCTGCTGAAAAGAAGGTGTATTCCTTTTTGTCCCTATTTATTTTTCTCCATATATCTATTAACTCTAATTTTTCTAAGATTTCATTCACACCTCTTTCTTATTTATTTTTTATTTGATTTATCTAAATTTGATAGTGGTAGGTTCAGGGCTTCCACTAGTATAGTTTTACTATCTATTTCCTCCTTTATTTCTACTAGTTTTTCCTTTAAAAATTTGCTATACCATTTATTACATACATGTTGATTAGTGATATTTCCTCATTGTCTATACTCCCTTTTATCAGGATGTATTTACCTTCCCTATCACTTTTAATCAGGTCTAATTTTACTTTGGTTTTGTCTGATATCATGATTGCAACTCCTGATTTCTTTCTATTAGTTGAGGCCCAATAGGTCTTACTCCAACCTTTAACTCTGACCTTGTGAGTATCTACCCAGCTCAGGTGTGTTTCTTGTAGACAGCATATGGTGGGATTTTGGATTCTAATCCACTCTCCTATTCATCTACTTTTTATGGGTGAGTTCATCCCATTCACATTCAAAGTTATGATTGTCATTTGTGAATTCCCTGGCATTTTGATATCCTCTCCCAATTCTGTCCTTTCTTCTTTTGCTATATTCTTTTAATCCAGTGGTTTACTTTTAATCAATCCCCCTAATCCCCTCCCTTGATATACTTCCCTTTCTAGTTCCTCCCTTTTTGTTCCCTTCTTGTTTTTTTTTTCATTTAGGTTCTGTTAAGTTCCCTCCCCCCTCTCCTTCCCTTACTTTTTGAACATCCCCTACCCCCCTTAGTTTTCCCTTCTCACTTACCCTGTAGGACAAGATAGAATTCAAGATCCCAATGGATCTAGATGCTCTTCCCTCTCAAAACTGATTTCACTGAGAGTAAGGTTTAAGTATTACCAATTAGCACTCTCTTCCTCTCCTTCTTATCAGAGTATTCTTCCCCTTCCCTTTCCATGTGTATCTTTTTGTGAAAAAGATTACCCTATTTATTTTATTTCTTCAAGTATCTCTTGGTAGTATTTTTGATTCTGCCCCACTCTTTTTCTTTTTGCATATCATTTTATAGCCCTTAATGCCCCAATGTTTTCCTTTGAGGGATTCTTCTAATTACTATCATAATGAATACAATTTTTGAGAGGTATAAATAACATTTTCCCCAATATTAATATGTATAATTTGATCTAATTGTAGCCACATGATCTAATTGTAATCACATGGTTATCTCAATAGATGCAGAAAAAGTCTTTGATAAAATACAACGCCCATTCCTATTGAAAACACTAGAAAGTATAGGAATAGAAGGGCCTTTCCTAAAAATAATAAACAGTATATATCTAAAACCATCAGCAAACATCATCTGTAATAGAGATAAACTCGAAGCCTTCCCAAAATAAGATCAGGAGTAAAACAAGGATGCCCATTATCACCTTTATTATTTAATACTGTACTAGAAACACTAGCAGTTACAATTGGAGAAGAAAAAGAAATTGAAGGTATTAAAATTGGCAATGAGGAGACCACGCTGTCACTCTTTGTGGATATGATGATTTACTTAAAGAATACTAGAAAATCAACCAAAAAGCTAGTCGAAATAATCAACAACTTTAGCAAAGTTGCAGGATACAAAATAAACCCACATAAGTCATCAGCATTTCTATACATCTCCAACACATCTCAGCAGCAAGAATTTGTAAGAGAAATTCCATTTAAAGTCACCTGAGACAATATAAAATACTTAGTAATCTATCTGCGAGACAAACACAGGAACTATATGAACACAACTACAAAACACTCTCCACACAATTAAAAGTAGCTCTAAACAATTGGAAAAAATATTGATTGCTCATGGGTGGGAAGAATTAACAGACTAAAAATGACCATCATACCCAAACTTATCTATTTAGTGCCATATCCATTGAACTTCCAAAAAAACTTTTTTTTGCTGAATTAGAGAAAACCACAACAAAGTTCATTTGGAAGAACAAAAGATCAAGTATATCCAGGGAAATAATGAAAAAAAAATACAAAGGAAGGTGGCCTTGCAGTCCCAGATCTCAAACTATACTATAAAGCAGTGGTCATCAAAACAATTTGGTACTGGCTAAGAGACAGAAAAGAGGATCAGTGGAATATACTTGGGGTAAATGATCTTAACAAGATAGTCTATGACAAACCCGACGACCCCAGCTTTTGGGACAAAAATCCACTATTTGATAAAAACTGCTGGGAAAATTGGAAGACAGTGTGGGAGAGATTAGGTTTGGATCAACACCTCACACCCTACACCAAGATAAATTCAAAATGGGTGAATGACTTGAATATAAAGAAGGAAATTATAAGTAAATTAGGTGAACACAGAATAGTATACATGTCAGACCTTTGGGAAGGGAAAGATTTTAAAACCAACAAGACTTAGAAAAGAGTCACAAAATGTAAAATAAATAACTTTGCCTACCTCAAATTAAAAACTTTTTGTACAAACAAAACCAATGTAACTAAAATTAGAATGGAAACAACAAATTGGGAAACAATCTTCATAACAAAAACCTCTGAAAAATGTCTAATTATTCAAATTTATAAAGAGTTAAACTGGTTGTACAAAAAAATCAAGCCATTCTACAATTGATAAATGGCCAAGGGACATGAATAGGCAATTTTCAGTTAAATAAATCAAAACATGAAAAAGTGTTCTAAATCTCTTATAATCAGAGAGGTGCAAATCAAAACAACTCTGAGGTATCATCTCATGGAATGTAATGAATGTTGCAGGGGATGTGGCAAAGTGGGAACACTAATTCATTGCTGGTGGAGTTGTGAATTGATCCAACTATTTGGGAGGGCAACTTGGAACTATGCCCAATGGGAGATAAAAAACTGTCTGCCCTTTGATTCAGCCATAGCCCTGCTGTGTTTGTACCCCAAAGAGATAATGAGGAAAAAGACTTATACAAGAATATTCATAGCTGTGTTCTTTGTGGTGGCCAAAAATTGGAAAACTAGAGGATGCCCTTCAATTGGGGAATGGCTGAACAAATTGTGGTATATGTTGGTGATGGAATACTATTGTGCTAAAAGGAATAATAAAGTAGAGGAATTCCATGGAGACTGGAACAACCTCCAGGAAGTGTTTCAGAGTATAAGGAGCAGAACCAGGAGAACATTGTACACAGAGACTGGTACACTGTGGTACAATCAAATGTAATGGACTTCTCCATTAGTGTCAATGCAATGTCCTTGAACAATCTGCAGGGATTTATGAGAAAAAACTCTATCCTCAAGCAGAGGACAAACTGTGGGAGTAAAAACACCAAAGAAAGGCAACTGCTTGACTACAGGGTTGGAGGGGATATTATTGAAGTGAGACTCTAAATGAATACCCTAATGCAAAAACCAATAACATAGAAATGAGTTCAGATCGAGGACACATGTGATACCCAGTGGAATCGCGCGTCAGCTAGGGGAGGGGTGGCAGGAGGTGGAGGGGGGGAGGAAAGGAAAATGATCTCCGTTTCCAATGAATAATGAAAATGACCAAATAAAATAATGTTTAAAAACTTAAAAAAAAGGTATATCAGTGTAGTTTTCTTGAATGATTTCTTATAGTATGGTGCCAATATTTCTGTTTATTTATGGTTTTTCAGTTAGGCCTATGATTCCCAAATTATCTCTCCTGACCTGTTTTCCTGATCTGTCACCTTTTCAGTGAGATATTTTATGTTTTCTTCTATTTTGTCAGTCTTTTGACTTTGCTTTATTAATTCTTGCTGTTTTGCAAGATCATTGATTTCCAGTTGCTCAATTCTGGTCCTTAGGGCCTGTTTTTCTGTTATAAGATTTTGGTTTTCTGTTTTAATTTTTTCATTTCATGCTATAATTTTTTTTTTATTTTCTCTTTGAACCATTTCCCACTTCTCTTGCCAGAAGGCTTCCATCTTTCTGATAAGCTCCAATTTAAATTCTTCCAAAGCTTGTAGACAATTTCCATTTTGGGGGAAGGTTTTGAGTTTACTTGAATTTCCTCCTGTATTTCCTCTGTAGCCTGGATTTTTCCTCTGTAAACATTTTCTAGAGTCACTGCCTTTTTATTGGTTTTCCTGGAGGATGTTTGCCCCTGGGTACAATTTGCCATCACTGTGGAGGTTTTACCTTCCCTTTTTAGTCAGAAATCTGAATGAGATGGGCAGGTTCTCTGTGTATGGAGTTAAGGAGCAAGAATTTTACCTGAGGCAAGCTCTTGGATCTCCACAGCCACTGATGTTCACAGCTCTTCTCTGTGCGGGAACACCCATGGTCTGCGCTCCCTCGCCTACTGGGTTTCAGGTGTAGCTGCTCTCAGGGGTAGGTCTTTTGTGGTCTTAGTTAGCTTCCAAGGACCTAGAGGTGCCCCTTGCTCACTCTAGAGGTGCCCCTCACTCACTCACTGATTCTGTCATCTGCTGGCTCTGAGTCTGGCTCCATAGGTGGGTTGGGGGAGGGTAGATTATCTCATGGTTGGGTAGGAGCTTTTTCACCCCCTTATAGTGTGGAAATGCCCAAATCCCATGTATCTTCAATGCTGCGCTCTACTGTAGAGTTCCTCTGTTCTTATGAGAATGGGTTCTTTTTGGTCTTTTGAGATAGTCTATATCAATGGGTGCTGGGTTGAGCAAGTGTCCCATGTCTAGACTGCTGCCATGCTTACCCAGAAGTGATCCTTATGTATTATTAATCAACTTATGGGAACAGTCCTAGTTAAGGCCAGAAATGTTTGCTGGAAATCAAATTCAGTCCTTTTCATTTCTGAGGAAACTAATGATTTCTATGGCTGTCAGAATGAGACAAAGCAGAACAGATTAAACATTTGACCTTTTTTCCCCTTTAAAAATGATTTTGGAAATTAAATGGTAGAACTAATTTTTATTTACAGGAAGCATTATTGAGTAAGGAGCTAAAGTAATCTTTGGTCCATGCTGCTCCTGCAAATATAACACAATAGAGTAAATACATTGTTTGGAGAAAGGCTTACTTTATGTACATAGCATAGGAATATTCCAGATCAGTTACTCAACAAGTGCTAGAAGTATCTCTCATCCTAACCCACAGTTGGTCATAGATGTCTCACCTGAGGTTTCTAGATATATGGAAGTAGTCAAAGGATTAGAAGATTTCATCAGCCAACTGGACTCACCAGCAATGCTAATAAGAATTGGAGAATGTCTCATCTTATCTTTGCAATTGAATGAGAACTGACAAAATTTAGATACTTAGATATTTTGAAATAACTCTGAATTCTTGGGCCTGGGTCCTCGCTCTACTGACTTAGATCACAGGGCCTCCATTTCTTTTTTTAGGATTATAGATTTAGAACTGGTGGGAGCCTTAGAGGTCACCTTGTCCAGATAAGGAACTGAGGCTTAGAGAGATGACATGATCTGGCCAAGGTCGCAGAGGTAGGAATTTAAGTCTTTGACCTAGGTCTTCCTGACTCTTGAAGACTATTTCATATATATATATGAAATAGTGTTCAATATATGTATATATATATATGCTTAAAAATATTCTAATCTATTATACCACACCGAGGTTAAAATACAGTGAGTCTTAGCCAGTCTGCAATTCAAACAACAGATATTTGGTTTATTGAAAGACAAATGAATTCTTTTGCATTTTTATGTGGATTAATGAGTAAAACTCAGGACAAAGACAATAAAAATAAATTTATTATAAGTGTCAAAGTAGCAACACGTCAATGGACTGATCACTGGGGATCAGCAAGGTTTCAAGGTGGACCACCTTTAAAAGGTAATGTGATAAAGACAATTCTGATAGGTTCATATCACCAAAAGAACCTGGGCTCTTGCACCTTAGTTCCTCCACTAATATGTGACAGTTTACAGAGATAGGATATGGTATTTGACAGTTCTCATACAGATGGAGCTTGTAACTCGCCTATGTGATGGGTGTGTGTATGTGTGATTTGGTTATTTGACAGATGACTTGACAAATGACTTGACTGGATGCCTCCTTGCTAACACTGATCGGCCAATAGGGCTGAGGATAGTGGATCATCGAGCCAGTATATCTTTCAATAATTCCATTGATAAGTCTGTATTTTGAAACTTTCTAAATTTTACTTCCTTGCTATGTCTTTAAGACCTCAGCCACTGTAGGAGGACTTTGGTGGTAGGCAGAATAGCAGAATTCTTTTGTTTGATTATTCTGTCTGGCTTATACATTCACCCACATTTATATAGGTGGGATTATTCTTCTGTGAACCCTGTTTAAACTTCAGCATTTGAAAAAGATTCACTTTTTCATTAGTATGGGCAGTCCTTGACTCTTGACGCAGATTACCATGCCACAGGGTCTTCTGTGGATTATCTCCATCATGTACTGAAACTTAAAAAATTCATAACTCTTTGGGCAACCTTTTAGTGATGAGTCCAGCAGGACCAAAGTGAGTTTGTCAACTAATGTCAGACACAGTCCATCATGACCCTTTTTCCAGTTTGATTGAACCTGAGACATTTTGTACAGCCTCTGGGAAGCAAAATTCATCTCCATGCCATTGTGATGCATTGTACTGGGTACCCAAGTAACAAAGATTTAGAGCTGAAAGGGTCTTCAGAGGCCATCTGTTCTAACCTCTTATTTTTTCAGATGAAGAAATTGAGGTTGAAAGAGATTGAGATGCTAGCTTGAGGTCACACCTGAAGAAGTGTCAAAGTCAGGACTTCTAATACCAAAGTTCTTTCTGCTCCAGCCTGTTTTACATGAGATCAAATGAGATCATATAAAATGTATAAGTGCTTAATAAATATTTGTGACCTCAGAGGTAATCTAATTTAACCCATCCCCACTTTACAGATGAAGAAACTGAGGCTCAGGCAGGTAAAGTGACATCCAAGAACACACAGCCAGAAAGTAGCCACTTACTATCAAACTCATATCCTTTGATTCCTGTTCTTTGTTTCCTCCTCTATAATGAGAGTAGAACTCTAGTGAAGCAAGAATCATGGTATAAATTTATTTTTTTAAAAATAATGAAGGATGAGAAAAAATGGTGGTAGTTGGATACAATATGTTCACACCATCCCACTTAGATTCCTGAATGAGCCATTTGTAACAAATGGCAGTTGGCTTGGGAATACAATTGAATCCTGATTTTCTTGAACTAATAGAAAGTGGGAAATTTGGGAGTTAAGTGACAACTAGTCCAGTCACCCCCCAACTGTACTCTATTGAACCCATATGTTCTATGCCTTGAATCTCAGGGTCCCATGAGGACATATTGAGGCTGGTAATATTTTTGCCTCTGAAATATAGAGTATGAAATTAGATTTGAATAAAAATATTCATGGTAATCTCTTTTTAGGATGAAAATACCCTTAATTTCTCTGATTCTCTCTCTCTCATCTTCTCATCTTTATTTCAAGGGTTTTTAAAAAATATCATACTTAAATGGAATTAGGAAATATCTCCTTAGTGCAGTCTCCTTTTTTCCAATGAGGAAACTGAGTCAAAGAGACAAAAAAAATACTTTCCTAGGTTTCCATGATCAGTAGCAGAACTAGGATTCAAACCTAGATCTTTTCAGTCCAAATTCAGCTCTTCATGTCACTGCTGACTCTTAGCCTTGAATATACCCATTTTGTAGATGAGGAAATTGAGGCTTAGAAAAGTTAAGTGTATGACCCAAAGTTGCATAAATAAAAAGTGGCAGTCATGACCCAAATTCACGACTTCTGCTACCAAACCCTGTACTCTCTCTACCATAAAGTACAAGCTCTCAGATGCCCATAGTAATATAAAGCATATGGACCTTGGAACCTGGAGTGACCAGAGCTGGAATCTTGTCTGTGCTAGTAACTAGCTATATGCACTTAAACAAGTTATTTAAGTTCTCTGCAAAACTTCTTCATCTTTAAAATGGGAATAAATAATACCTGCCATCCAAGTATCATAGATTTAGAGCTGAATATTAATCTAGTTCATTCCCCTCATTTTTCAAATAAGGAAACTATTCCATGCTAGGGAAAATTATTTGCCTAAGGTCACATGGGTAACAAATATTAAAGTTGGGTTATGAATTCAGGTCCTCTGACCACAAATCCTGTGATCTTTCCATTAAATCATGGTTTTGTTATTATAAAGTCATGATTCTCTCTCTCTCTCTCCACACATCCATAAATATGTATATATGTATGTATGTATGTATGTATATATATATATATGATATATATACCCACAGAATAGACATACAACTGGAAAGGACCTAAGAAGATGTCGCCCTCTAATTTTACAGAGGAGGAAACTGAGGCAAAGGAAGTTGAGAGTATCTGTCTAAGTTTTCAAGGTTAAAATCATAAAAAGAGGGGATTCAAACTCATATCCTTGTCCTTCATTGCTACTATTCTTTCCATTTCATTACTATTAGCATTAGTGATCTGGTCTTGAGTTTAATTTGTCTATAGTTGCCTCACAAATCATCAACCAATCAACTTTTATTATGCTTTTTCTATAGACCAGCAACAGTGCTAGGTGTTGGAGAGATAAACAAGAAATTGAAAGTCTCTGCCCTCATGGAGCTTGTGTTCTATCAGAGTGCATTCTGGAACTATTAAAGCTTCTAGAAGGGCTAAGACTTTTGGCACATAGTATATATACATACAAGACACATACAAAACTGGCATAAGGTAAACCTAGAATGGGAAGGTGCTAGCAGCCAGATGTTTTCAGACCAAAGAATCCTAAAATGTGCAGAATAATGCTTTATAATCATATAATTCTATATAATGAAAGTTGTAGTTATCTGATTAAATGCTGAGTCGTGTGGTCACAAAAGGCAGAAGAGTTAAGATTCAATTTAACACAGTAAGTGTTTATTAATCTCTTATTATAAACAAGGACTGTGATGGCTTCTGGACAAACAAAGAGGAAATAAGACATAGTCCCTGCGCTTAAGGAGCTTGTTGTGGAGTTTTAGAATAGAGATAAGATATATGTAGAAATATCTAAAATGAAGAATAGAGTCTACATAGGAATCCACTGAACAAGATTTTCTGGGAGGTGGGGGTGGGGGAGGAGTAGAGTCAGGATTTCTGGCTAATGGCAATTGGGGCCATTGGGCTAGATTGAAGCTAGGAGGTGAAATTATCAGAAGATATAGGCATGAACATCACTTTAGAGACCATTTAGGCCAACTCATTCATGCTATACAAGGATATTCATAGACTTAGATGAAGTGACCACACTGATGCCTCATAGCTAGGAAGCAGAAGATTTGGATTAGGATGGATAGTGGTAGATAGATGATAGAGAGAGAAATAGACAGACAGACAGATAGATAGGTAGGTAGACATTCAGACAGGCAGACATACAGATAGACAGATTGACGAATTGATGGATAGACAGACAGACAGAGAGATAAATAAAATATTTTTAAAGAACTTATCATGTGTCAGGCAATATGTTAAGGGATACAAAGGGGAAGACCACAAAATTAGGGGAATTAGAAGTAGGAGAGTGACAAGGTGTCCTGGTCCCAGGCAAGATAAAGCAAAGTAATGCCTATCAGAATCTATGGTGGTTCCAGTGGCAACGTCTAAGGTTCTAGTAGGGAGAAGATAAGGATGATTGACACAGCGAAGACAGTTTGGTTTTGAACTGGTGGGTAGGAACTGTTAGTCACTCAGTAAGTATTTATTAAGCACCTATTACATTCCAGTTCTGTATTAAGTGGTCAAGATCCAAAGAAAGGTACAGAATATCTGCCCTCCAGGAGTTCACAGTCTAATGGGGGAGACAACATGCAAATGACCAAACACAAACAAGATTTATACAAGGCCAATTAAACAGGGGGAAGGAAAAAGTATTAAAACAGAAATAGGAAGAGCTTCTCATAGTAGGTGAGGTTTTAGCTGGGACATGAAGGAAGTCAGGGGTAGAGATGAGGAAGGAGAATATTCCATGGATATGGGACAGCCAGTGAAAATGCCCTGTGCTGGGAGGTGGACTATTGTATATAAGGAACAGAAAGGAAGTGGATGTCACTGTACTGCACAAAACATGGAAGGGGATATAGAGTGAATAATAAGAAGACTGAAAAGGTGTGTGTGTGTGTGTGTGTGTTTGTATGTGTGTGTGTATCAACACAATGAATACCAAATGGAGAATTTTATATTTGATCTTAGAAATGATAGAGACCATGGAGTTTTCTTATCCATTAGGGAAAGGAGTTTCCTAAACCCTGACATCATCAGCCTAGTTAAAACAAACCAGTAGAAAACCAACCAACCAAATAAACAAACAAAAAAACCCCTCTGGCTTAAATTGTGAGGGTACAAAATAAAAACTGATCTTAAGGAGCTTGCATCCTTTGGGGGGAAGTGAATGGTATGACTTGTAGTAGCCAGGGGACATCTTTATGGAGGAGTCATGACTTGATCTGGAGGATGGGATGAGATGTGGATAGGAGGAAGGTTAGACCACTGACAACTGCAGGAGACGATGATATGGGCTAATCTAGAGCTATGAGTTCATGCTTCAGAGCAGTAGAAGCTAGCTACTGGGTAAGGTCCTTGGAAAAATTGTGGATGGGCTTGAAAACTAGGCTGAGAACTTTAGATTTAATGGGATAAATGTCATCATCATATTCATCACCACCACCACCATCATCATTGTTGTTATTGACACCATAACTGACAATGATAAAGTGCATAAAAGTTTTGCAAAATACTTTCCATGTATTTGAGCCATATATTTCACAACAACCACCCTGTGAAACAAAATCTGTTATTATCTCCATTTTGCCACTTTGGAAATTGAGGGCTAGAGGAATAAATTGATTTGCTCAGTACTCTTGCTTTTGCAGTTCTAAGTTAATTATTCTAACTGTTCTATCCTGTTGCCTCTAAATCAGTGGTCCTCCAATTCTGCAGGACTTATGAGAAAAAACGCTGTCCACATCCAGAAAAAGAACTGTGAGAGTAGAAACACAGAAGAAAAACAACTGCCTGATCACATGGGTCAATGGGGATATGATTGGGGACATACACTCTAAATGATCACTCTATTGCAAATATTAATAATATGGAAATAGGTCTTGATCAATGATACATGTAAAACCCAGTGGAGTTGCTTGATGACTATGGGAGGGGGCAGGGAGGAGGCAAGGGAAAGAACATTAATTATGTAACCATGGGAAAATATTCTAAATTAATTAATTAATTAAATAAATAAATAAAAATAAATCAGTGATCCTTCACTGTCAATTACTGATTTGGGAGATACCATAAGGTAGCAGAGTACTGGGAAAAGAAATATTTGGATTTACAACATTTGGGGTCACCACCCACCCTTGTTATTTACTGGCAGTATAGCCTCAGTTGCATCACTTTCTCATTCCTCTCTGGGCCTCAGTTTTCTCCTCTATAAAATGAGATGTTAAGGCTAGATCATCTTTAAGTTCCCTTATAACTCCAAATCCTCTTTTTCTTGACAAAAATATTTTTATGGACATGTAATTTGGCATTCATTCAGTTAATGCTTAGCCTGAAGAAGAGAAGACTCTGAAGACATATGATAATTGTCTTCAAATATCTAAAAAGCAACCATGTGGAAGATGTATTCTGTTTGTCCCCAGACCACAGAACTAGGACTAATGGGTGAAAATTGCAGGGAAGTAGATTTCAGCTCCATATAAAGAAAAATCTCCTTTTAGAGCTGTTAAGAAATGGAATGGGCTATGTGAGGAGATGGGTGGGGAGGCAATGGACTCCCTGTCATTCATGCAAAGGCTGGATAACTATTTATTGGTGATACAGTAGGGAAAATCCATGATTTTAGTCTTTGCTGGTTTGGAGATGCTTCCCTTCCTATTCCAATTCTTTGGTTCCAAATATTGTACTGGGTCTCTACTAAGTAGAATGCAATGCTCTGAGGGAGATGGTGATCTATAATTTACAACTCATGCCCCAAGGCACATAATTAATTAGTAGTGATGAAATAATGATTATAATTGTAGATTTTTATATAGTGCTTTATGAATTGAAGCTTTTTACAGTTATGATGTTATTTAATAATACAATTGTATAGTGAGAAAGGCCTTAAAGGTATTATTATTTCTAAAGTAATAAAGGTAATTGAGGAAAGTTAGTTATAAATGAGAAAATTTTGGCTTAGAGAAGTTAAGGGACTTATGCAAGGTCATACATTAAATTTAAGAGGAAGGATTAAAACATGGGTCTTCATGACTCCCAAGTTCAGCACTATATTGAGCAATTAACTAATAGAGGAAAAGAAATCAAGATACCTAGGCTGGTGAATGCCCTGTGGAAAATGTGTGAGAGAATGAATATGCACCCAAATTGTATAGATTGGGATCTCCATTGTTGGAAGAAATATTCCGCTACTTGAAATTACAGATTTGTTAGAACATTTGAGAAACTTAAGGATATAGTTGATGCATGCCACTAGAAAGTGATGTAACTAAGGAAATCCAGAAAGAAGCAAGATAATTTTTTACATAAGGGGACTTTGGGAAGATTTGATGAAGGAAGTAGAATCTAAAATAGCCCTTGAAAGATGGGTAGTTAACAATACTAACTTAACTTTTTGATAGTGACTTAAGTTTTGCTTAATGTTATACATATTATATAATTTGATTCTTACAACGACCCTAAGAGATAGATTCAATGTATCCCATTTAACAGATGAGGAAACTGAAGCTGAAGGAGGAAACGAGAATTTTCCGTTGTTATATCACTAGCAAAAATGTAAGGACGTATTCAAACTAAGGCCTTCATTCCTCTGAATACACTGTGCTTACTTAGCTGCCTGATTGATATTAGAGTTTTAGTAGGTAAACATAGATGGTAAACATTGTATGTAGCCTGTGGGAATTGTTTAAGCAAAGACATTCAGGTAGAAGACCCCAAGAAACAATAAATAATCTACTCCAGTTAGAGTTTAGAGAATGACAAATAGGTAAATGGTGAGAGATAAGGCTAACAAGGGAGGATCATATAATAGTATTTAGAGCTGGAAAATGCTGTAAAGATGATCTAGTCCATTTCACAGAGGAGAAAATTGAGTTCCATGGAGAGAGTGACTTGCTAGTAACACACATAGTAAGTTTTAGAACAGGGATATGAACCAATGTTTTCTGAATTGAATATTCTTTATAGGATCCTATACAGTCAGAAACTAGTCCACACTGAATATGGAAGCTAAGAACTTTTTACTTTGACCTATACACAGTGGGAGCATGTATCCACTGATAGTTTTTGACCAAGGAAGTAATGAGCAAAATTATGTGGTAGGAAGATGACTCTGAGTAGTTATCAGGATGGACTGGAGAAGAGAGGTTGGATATA
Source organism: Monodelphis domestica (assembly GCF_027887165.1). NCBI lineage: Eukaryota > Metazoa > Chordata > Mammalia > Didelphimorphia > Didelphidae > Monodelphis > Monodelphis domestica. The sequence goes on along the minus strand of NC_077227.1, from coordinate 29,200,697 downwards.
GGAAGACAAGTGAAGAAAATGCCACAGTCAAGTTATGGGTTAAAAAGGGCCAGAACTTGGAAGTGGAAGTAATTTAAATGAAAAGGAATTGCCTTTGAGTGGAAAAAGAGCTGGTGTTGGACTGGGAAGTGTTGAACTCAAATCCCAGCTCTTGCTTATCCATTGCCTTGGTTAAGTCCCTTAAGTTCTTTGAGTCTCCGTTCCCTCCTCTATAGGTTATACTATATGGTTTCTAAGGTCTATTCCTGTTCTTAATCTGTTGACTACAATCTCATTTAAGGAAGATTCAATGGATCTGTTGAATATTCAGATATGGTGGATAAAAGAGAGAGGGAAGACTCAAAGATAATGAAGGAGCACCTAGGAGATTGGTGCTGTTTTCCACAAAAATGAGGGAGCCTAAGCTAGGGTTTTATTTTGGGGAATTGATGAGATCAGGTTTAGACATGTTCCCTTTGAAGTACTGGTAGGATGAATGCTTTAAGTCTCCATATGATCTCTGTGCCCTTGGTGAAGTTATTCTTTCCATCTACACTAATGGAACTTCATCCATGACTTTTCATAATTTGTGTCTGTCATGCCAAAAAAATCCTTCAAAGGATAACAACTCATTCAACTGGAGTCTTTCCCTTGCTTGTTTTAATGGATAATTTAATAGATCTTTTTATGGATACCAGGACAACACATGGGTTGTCTATCTACCATTCCTTACCCTTATGACAAAATATTCCACTTTTCTGGTCATCCATTTTGTTTTTCCTAGATGGATTTGAGTAACCACTGGTCAATATACTTTAAGTGATGATTGATGGGAGGCAGTGTCATAAATTGATAGAGAATTGACCATATATCCATGTGCCAATCCAGAGTTTTGGCCCTTATTAACACATAAGTGGACTATGCCATTTTCTTCACTGGTCTTCCTATATCCAACCTCTCCTCTTGAGTCCATCTTGGAGTCATTTGGATCCAGAGTCATCTTTATACAACATAATTTTGCTCATGTTACTTCCTTGGTAAAAATAAAACAAAACAAAAAAACTCTCAGTGGCTTCCTAATCCCATTGCATTTCCCTCTTCCAGAAAGTTTAGTATTTTGCTATTTGCTATTGCCTTTAGGATAAAATGAAAATTATTTTCCCTTAAGGTCTAGCATATGAAACCCTCTACAATCTAGCTCCAGGTTCCTTGGAAAATTGCATATTTTTCTCCTTCATATTCTAGATTCCAACCAAACCAATGTCCTTGTTCTTTCCTCTATATGACTCATGGGTTTTATGGGGTATTCAGTGATGCTTGCAATTCTGGTGTGAAGGTTTGCTAAGCCCTTTTCAGGGTTGCTCATCTATGCAACTCTCATCTGTGGTTCCAAGAAACTGTAAGCATGCAGAGTGGTCACATCCCTATGAAACTACTTTGGCAGATGGACTAAACCAGGGTGAGGGAAACCAAAAGTTCTCAAACCTGTTGTGAGTTAGAGGGATGTCCACCTCCAAGAATGTGAAGAAATCCTCAGCAGAATGGGTGTGTGATAATTTGGTTTGGTCATGAAGGCAGTTGAAGTAGGCACTATAAAAAGCTTGATCAGGCATTGAAGATGAAAAGGATGCCATTGCATCCCAGGTCATCCCAAGTCTTCCTGACTTTTATCTCACTCCTGAACTTTGAAGATTATGGAAGGGAGAGTATTGCTGATGACTTTGCACAACTCTGTTTTCTTAAATCCAATTCATGCACAAGACAAGATAGCACCCTGTGATGCCATTGGTCTTCTTTGAAAATGAAGAATGAACAACAGTAACATGATTCACCACCTTCTGACATTGCAAAGGCCATCCTCTTGCCTAGAGACTCTCCCTATTCTCTACTTCTTGTGATTTCTAATTCCTTTCATGCCACATCAAACTCATGCTGCCTCCTTTACTTATCAGAAATTTCCAGATTTCTCTAGTTGTTTTTGCTACCCCTCCTCTGACAACTGCTTGTTTATTTTATATTTGTGATACAATTTTATTGACTGCCTTATTTTGTGTATATATATATATATATAAAGATATATATACACACACACACACACACATATATATGTATATATATATATATATATATATGTATATATATATATATATATATAATTATAATGTGTTGAATCCTTCCCCCAACCTCACTAAATAGAATGGCTTCACTTCAGTTTTCATCTTAGCATTTAGCAGAGTGCTTGGCACATAGGAAAAGATTAATATGTTTACTTGCTCAGTCAATTCATGGCATTTGGAGTCAGAGAATATGGGTTCAAATCCTAGTTCTGTAGTGTGTGACCTTCAGAAAATCCTTTTCCATTTCTGACACTAATTTTCCTCATCTATAAAACAAGGGCATTGGCTGTGATGACCTTTAAGTCCTCCTTCCAGATCTTGATTTTGTGATGACATTGAGGTCTGCAGTATTCCAGAGTTTGATACATTCAGCTGCACATCCTCTGTAAACAGGACATCTGCCTGGAAGGGACATCTGGGTAGAAATGGTTATGATGTTCTGAGTAGGCAAATTTATAACTTTTTTTGAGTTAATTTCAGACCAATGCATCACCATGTCCAACTGACTATAGTGTCTAAAATAATTTTAGCTCTGAATTTTGGGGCAGCCTAAAAGAGACATTTCAGAATTGCCTGTGTCTGTGTTGGAAGTAACTTCTCTCCGGAATTGCTCCAGAGTCGATTCTAGTTCAAATTTCTTTTATCTTTCAAATGATCTGTTAGTTTATCCATATAGATACTCTCAGCCTAGTCAATAATGAGTCAATAAACATTTATTGAGTGCCTACTATGTGCCAAACTCTGTACTAAGTGTTTGATGCAGTGCTAATCCATCTACAGTACACTCACTCAGCTTGTTCATGTCTTCCCATAAATCCTCTGCTGGGATCCTTCCAACATGCAGGATGTTTTCTTCTAAATCCCTTATGGCTATGGGGGTGCTAGTGCATTATACAGATTATATATTATGTATTGCTTACTCTCACTGACCAACCAATTCATTGTTTTTTTTCCTCCCAAACTATGTTGTGATGATCAGATCTTCTCCAATAGTTCTTGTACACAATTCTTTATCTCTAAATCTGCTATAGGCAGCCAACTTTGCATGGACCGTGAAACTCATCATTATTCTTCCAGGCACCTGCAAATTTTATTCTCTGGGAAAATGTGCTGTTTTTTTTTTTATTCAAAAGCATCACAGGAAGGAGATGGAGGTATTAAGAAGACCAGATTTTGTTTTTAGGGACAGACTTCAGTTGTTGAAGATACTGTCACAATTTCTCCAAAACAATTCAGCTCATTCTTTCTCCTTAACTCTTGTACTATTTTTGCCCCTATACAGTGTCTGTCTTGTATTAATGGAGGAGCTAAAAGGATTGCCCACCTGATTGGATATTACAGGACTAGATAATACTTATACTTCATCAACTTAGTTTTTCCTATGTGTAGTTTTAGGCCATATTCTTTTGAAGTGACCTTTCTCAGTCTGCCCTTGCTCCATTGCTAATTCGTTCTCTTTATGGTTTCTTTCTTCTCATTCTGTAGTTTTCTTATATGTATTGGTTGTCTCCTCTTTTCAGATATTACTTCCTTGAGGGCAGAGACTATTATTTTTGGTTTTTATTGACATCCCTAGAGCTTAAAGTGCCTGACATGTAGTGAGTGCTTAATAAATGGTTATTGATTGATCGGCTCTAATTCATATGTCAAATCACAGATAATTCCTTGACGGGCACAATAATAGGTATATAAATGAATTCATCCATCTATTTATCTATCTATTCAAAAATCCTCTAGTTTGATTTATTTTTGTATCTAAATAAAATATTTTACATTTACCTTTCTTGAATTTTATTTTGTTAACTCTAACAGAATGCTGTAACTTTTAGAGATGATTTTGGATCCTGATTCTGTCATTCATTTTATTAGTTCTCTCTCCTATATTTGGATCACCTATAAATTTGGTAAACATACTCTCTATGCCTTTTTCTGAGCCATTGAAAAAAATTAGGGCCCGAGTCTAAACACAGATCCCTGGAGATCACAGACAGATTTCCCACAATGGTTGGAAGTGAATATTTACAAGGCTAAGATGAGGCTAGCCATTCAACTAGCAGGGAATCCATTTAAGCATATTACTTTCTAGTCCATAAATCTCAAATTTTCCCACTGGAATAGCATGAAATATTACCAAATATTTCTAGCATCCCCATTATCTACTATTTAAGTAAAATTTTCAAAAAAGGAAATAACTTTTATATGGCAGGACCCACTTTTTTTTTCCTTTCTCTTGCCTTTATCAGGCTGAATTTGGTTTAGTGAATTTTTATATTTCCATATTGGTCATATTGTGAGAGAATACTCATATAAAACCAAAATCCAAAAATAAAAACAAACACAAATACAATAAAATATTCATACTCCATAGTTCACCTCTGGAGGTGAATGAATAATACTCTCTTTCCTAAATCCTTCAGAATTATCTTGGATTGTTGTATTGCTCAGAATACCAAGTCTTTCACAGTTGATTATTTTACAATATTGCTGTTACTGTGTGTAATGTTCTCATGGTTCTGCTCACTGCACTCTTTGTCAGTTCATATAGGCCTTTCTAGTTTGTTTTTTTCCCCTGAGATCATCTTGCTCATCCTTTTGTATAATGCAATAGTATTACATCACTATATACCATAATTTTTTCAGCCATTCCCCAATTGATGGCCATCATTTCAATTTCCAGATATTTGTCACCACAAAAAGAATTACTATAAACCTCTTTGTACAAATAGGTCCTCCTCCCATCCACTTAAAAAATCTCTTTGGCTGGATCAGAATGGTTGGAGCAGTTCACAACCTCACCAGCAATGCATTAGTGCCCCAATTTTGCCACATCCCCTCCAACATTTATATTTTCCTTTATAGGCATTTTAGCCAATCTGAGAGACCTAAGGTGGTACCTCAGAGCTATTTTAATTTGCATTTCTCTAATCAATAGGGATTTAGAACATTTTTTCATATGACTATTGATAGCTTTGATTTCTTTATCTGAAAACTGCCTGTTTGTATCTTTTGATCATTTGTTAATTGGGAAAGGATTTATAGTCTTGTGAATTTGACTCAGTTCTCTATATATTTGAGAAATAAAGCCTTTATCAGAGAGAATTATAACCCTCCCCAATTTGGTGTTACCTTTCTCATCTTGGTTGCATTGGTTTTATTTGTAAATCCCATTTTAAATTTAATGTAATCAAAATTATTCATGTTACATTTTGTACTGGGTATTTCTATCCATTTTATTTTTCCATTTTGTTCCTGCTCATTCTCATCCTTTCACTCTGTCCCTCCTCACAAATGTTTGCTTCTGAGTGTCTTTCTCAAATCACCCCTCCCTTCAATAGCTTTTCCCTCTTTTCTCAGTTCCCTACTACTTCCCTATTGGGTAAGCAAAATTTCTATACCAAGTGACTATGGATATTATTCCCTTTCTGATTCAATTCCAGTGAGTAAGTAATTAATATTTAAGTATTAACTATCATCACCCTCTTTTTCCTTTCCACTTTACTATCTTTTTTTTTTACCTATTCAGGTGAAATACTCCACTATACCTCTCCCTTCCATCTTTTCTCAGTAAAATCTTTTTTTTTTTACCATTTTTTTCGATGTCATGTCATTAAAGTCAACTTATTCCTGCATCTGTCTATATAAACTACTAACTGTTATAATCATGATAAAATCCTCAAGAGTTACACATTATTGTTTTCCCATATGGCAATGTAAATAGTTTTACCTCAGCAAATCTTTTATTGTTCTCTTTCCAACTCACCTTTATATGCTTCTCTTGAATCTATATTTGAACATCAAATTTTCTGTTCAGGTTAGTCTTTCCATCAGGAATTCTTGGAGATCCTTTATTTCATTAAGTAACCATTTCTTCCCTGATGGGACATACTTAGTTTTGCTAGGTAGATGATTTTTGGTTGTAAATATAGCTTCTTTGCATTCTAGAATAGTATATTTAAGACCTTCCTATTCTTTAATGCAGAAGCTACTAAATTCTGTATAATCCTGACTATTGTTTTATGGTATTTAACTTATTACTTTGACTGCTTATAGTATTTTCTCTTGGCCTTGTAGGTCTGGAATATGGCTATGATATTCCTGGGAATTTTCCTTTGTGAATTTCTTTCAGGAGATGACTGATAGTGTATTCTTTCAATTTCTATATTATCCTCTGTTTCAAGAATATCAGGACTGTTTTCTTTGATAATTTCTTGTAATATTATGTCTAACTGTATTCTTATGATGTCTTTCAGATAGTCTTAAATTATCTCTTCTGTATCCATTTTCTTGGTCAATTGTTTTTCCAATTAGATATTTTGTATTTACTTCTATAATTTTTCATGCTTTTGAATTTGTTTTATTGTCTCTTGATGTCTCATGAAGTCATTAACATATAATTGCCCAACTCTAATTTTTAAAGAATTATTTTCTTCAGTGAACTTTTCTTCAGCTCCCCTCTTTTAAAAATCCAATTCTGCTTTTTAGGAAGTTCTTTTCTTCATGGATTATTTGTATTTATTTTTCCATTGTGCCAATTCTGCTTTGAAACTAATTTTTCTTTTTGGTAGATTTTTGTTCCTCTTTTACTATTTTGTGAATTCTACTATTTAAGATTTTATTTTTTCCTTTGCATTGCTATCATTTCTCGTCCCCACTTTTTCTTTGCCTCACTTATTTGATTTTTGAAATCTTTTTTGAGCTCTTCCAAGGTCTGAGACAAAATTCCATTTTCCTTTTAAGTTTTGCATTTTGCTGCTTTGATATTACTGTCTCCTTCTGTGTTTGTGTCTTGCTCTATCTTGTCTTCATAATAATTTTCTATGTTTAAGTATATATTTTTCATTTATTCACTTATTTTCAGTCTTTTTCTTGACTTTTATTTTTATCTTTAAAATGGGCTTTGTCCTGAGAGTAGAGGGAGTGCTCCATTCTCATTATTTTTTTTCCTTGCTGCTATAGTCAGATCTAGTTCTGGGTGTCTGCAAGTTTTAATTTTTCCAAGGTGGTAAGATGGCCAGTGGGCTGAGAGCTCAGGAAGTCACCTTTCACTGCTGATTCAGTCTCCCTTAGGGCCTATTGTTTGTTTGTAAGACCAGGCACACTGTTCTGTCTGAGGACCTCTCTGGACTTTCACTGGCACTGGGGACCTCATCAAGAGCCTTACTATGGGAAGGCTTATATTGACTGGGTATACTGGGAGGTTGTGCTGGGCTTGAAACTACAAGGGGTGGGCATCGGGATGCTTTGCTATTGGTTTAGGCAATTTCTCAGAATCTTGCTGCTGGCCTGAGCCTATATTCAGAGCCATAAGAAATGTGGTAAGGGGAGCTCCCTATTTACTTGCATTGGTGGTGAGACCTTGTTGTGGATACTTCTCCCCTTTTCCCAGGTGAGAGAGACCTTCTCTCCCTACCTTTCAAGTTGTATTCTGCAGGAAAATTGCCTCATACTATTCCTTTGTTGCTTCTGACATTCTAGTATTTATTTTGAAGATTTATTTTAAGGTTGACTGAAGGATTTTCAGAGAGATTCAGACACTCTTGCCTCTACTTCATCATCTTGACTTCTTCTCCAGGACCTGTTGTTGTTGAAGTCCAAAATGGTTCTTTGTCATCACCACTTTCCTTTCTAGATATTTTCTAAACATCCCTTTAATGATTCATTTTAGAATTTCTCCAAGAATTGATATAAAACTGGCCTATAATTTGCAGAATTCACAGGTCTCTTCCATTTTTCTGAAAATCAGGACCATTATTATATATGTATGTTTATGTTTATAATTTCATTTATACATAAATATGCTCAAATAACTGACTATATTTTATGAAATAGGTTTATGTATATTATTTCCATTTGACAGATAAGAATGAGGGAGTGATATGGCCAGGTATAGAAAACTATTAAAAGTTATTTGTCTGACTCAAACTCAGACCTCCTGATCCTATGTTTGATACCCTTTCCAATATATCTCAGTTCTGAATCTGAAAGCTAGATACTACTACTACTACTACTACTACTACTACTACTACTACTACTACTACTACTACTACTACTAGAAGCAGTAGGATATAATACATTTTGGATGCTAGATCTGATAATAGGAAAACCTGATTTCAAGTATGGATTCAAATCAACCTTAGACACTTGTAACTTGCATAAGTCAATTTACTTTCCTTGATCTCAATTTCCTCAAATTTAAAAAGAAGAGAATTTGATTTAATGGCCTTGAGGTCCTTACCTGTTCTATATCTATGATCCTATGAGTTATAGTTCTTGAAGGAGGGCCTGCCTAGTTCAAGGAATAGCTAGTCTCCTATTTCAGCTGGGGCATATAGCCTATGAAGGGGTATCATATGAAATAAAGCTTGAAAGGTAGATCAGACCTTGTCTGGGAAAACAATGAGATTTTTTTGCTGTTAAAAATAATATGTCATTGTTGTGGCCCTTTGTAGTTTGCAAAGCACTGGACACTCATTGGCTCTTTGATCTTTCTGTCTCTCTGTTAGGTTCCTAGAGTTAGGTTCTTTCTGTGCTCAGTTACTAAGTGATGAAACCCAGAGAGGCCACATGAATTTCCAGGTTCTACCAGGTCTTGGGTGTCTGAGATGGGTGTGGAAACTGTCTTCTTGACTTTAAGGGTAGCAGTCTCTCCACTCCTCTATGACACTTATCCTCAAGATGGAAAACAGAAAAATTTGAACATTCTCAGTGCATAAAGCTATATTTCTAGAGTTAACAATTGAGGTTAAAATGTGATATATTAATTTTGATGGTGGGCATTTTAGAAAAAGGGAAAAATGCTCCTTGGTTTTTTTTGGAAAAATCTATGAGTGCTTTTACCTTGCCTCTTGCTTACCTCTTGCCATTAAAATGATAGCAGTTCATACTGTGTTATCCCTGAATGTCTGAAATCTAGGACAGGGGCTACAGAGAAGTCCAGCCAGCTCATCTGGGCAGATGGCTGACATGTCAGCCAATTGGGTTAAGTGCAAGCCTAAAATGTTCAGAGCTTAAGCTCCATTTGCCTCAAGCGACCACTTGACCTTGAATGAATATTTTGCCAGACAGGAGCCCCAAAAGCAAAGACCAGAAGTCTGGAAGAAAAGGAAAAAAAAATAGAAAAGACGGATGAGCAGACAGGAGGTACCTGCCAACACTTTCCCTGAGATTTCTTTCCAAACTCACCATAAGCCCATCAAGTGACATATGTCATGTTCTACAGATGGAGAAGCCACAGCATGTGCATGTATGCAGTACAGATGTATTCATCACGCAGCGGCTGGAGGTTAAATTTGTTAAGCAGACTGCCAGCATCCATGATTTTTAGGGAAGTGTTAGATGGTGGGTGGTGGCAGAGGTTGATTTGTTTCACATGGAAACCATGCTGTCTCAGACAGGTTCCTTATCTTCCTCTTAATCCTAGGATGAATATAACTTTGTTTTTCCCTTCCTATGTCTATTACTGTCCCTGAAATCTAACTTTGCTACATCATTACTGGCATGAAGTTGGCCCAGAATTATTGAAGGCTATGGCATAAATTTGACCAATAGTATAGATGTGCCTGACTTTCCACAACCCCTCCAACATTGACATTTTGCAGCTTACATCATCTTTGCCTATTTGCTAGCTGAGGTAAAACCTTAAAGATGGGTTGATTTGTATTTCTCTTATTAATGGTTTGAAATAATCTGTCACCTGGTTGTTAAATATTTGCAATTCTTTGGGGAATAGTCTCCCCTAAGAGAATGAAAACTCCTTGAGGGAAGGGACTGTCATTTTTCTTTTTCTCCTTAGTGCCTGGCGTATAGTAGACAATTAAGCTTCAAATCCAATCCTCTTAATAGACTAAACTGTTTTTATCTTTTTATTTGTCACATATTTCTACTACTATCATATCGTTATCAAAGACCTTACTATATGCAGATATACTATGACTATTGGGGCCCAGAGATGACACTTGAGTTTGGGTAAGTACCCCATGCAAGTGAATGGTAGAAAGGTTGCAAATGCACCATAGAATTTCTAGCAGCACTTTTTTTTGGTAGTAGCAAGGCATTGATCAAATAGATGCCCATTGATTGACTATCGATTGCATAAACTAATGGTGATTACCAAATTGGGCCTAATAATGCCTGTCCTCCATGGACTAACCTAATAGTTAAAATCAGAGAGAGGTTAGTTGCAAGGTAACAAAATTCTTGGATATCCCAATTCTATTTTTTAAAAATAAATCTTTACTTTTCATTTTAGAATCAATATTGTATATTGGTTCCAATGCAGAAAAGCGGTAAGGACTAACCAATAGAGGTTAAGCAACTTGCCCAGGGTCACACAGGGAGTATCTCAGGCCAGACTTGAACTCAAGACCTCCCTTTCTGTGCTTGGTTCTCAATCCACTGAGCTACCCAGATGCCCCTAGATAGTCTAGTTCTTGAAGGACTATACATCATAGAACCAACCCTACTTGAAACAGGATTCCCTCTACAGCATAATGGTTTCCTCCTTCCAACACCAAGTTCACTCCTTTGCAACCTCTACCCTTGGATTCACCTCAGGGAGGGAGAACTAAAAATAAATAATGAATAATAAAAGATATGGCACTTTAAAGCTTGAAAGCTTGGCATATACATTCTCTCATTTGATTCTTCTGACCATCCTGATGATATTTCTTATTTTACACATGAGGAAATAGAGTGACTTTCTCATGGTCACATAGCTAGAAAATATTGAGAGGGATTAGAACCCAGTCCATCCTGACCTTCAGGCCAGTGTTCTATTTACCATACCAGATCCTTGAAAGACAGTGAGAAAAAGCCCCCAGATACTCCTGTTTTCCTTTTATCTCCCCAAGGGCAGTGATTTCCAATTTGTCTTTCCATTCACATTCTCCAGTCATTTTTGAATGTCTAGATCATCTGGCCTAGAAACACCTCCATCTCCACTACCTCTTTAAAAAGCCTAATGAGAAACTTGGCATCTGCCATGTAAGCCAGGGTTTCCAGTAAACCTTTCCCCTCAAACTTGGGTGGCTTTCTCGTGATCACTTCTCATCCCAATGATAGAGACCAATGGCCCCAAATGTCCACCATATCTGGTTTGCATCTGCCTGTGGACCTTGGACATCCCACTTGTGCCATCCTGCCATGTGTCAGCCTAAGTCTCTGCCTCTCTCAGAATGCCACTGCTTTCCTCTTTCAGCATTAGCCTAAACTCAGACATTAAAAAAAGAATAATTTTTTCTCGTAAGGAGCAGGGATAAACTGATGCTTTCAGTGTGATTCAATTTCGCCCATCCCCGACACTGAGCCAGGCACTGAGGATAAAATGAAGTGCAGTGGTTCTGGCCCTCAGCGAGCTTGAATTCTACTGGGTGAAAGAAATAATAAGTATATAGGGAAGCAAATACCAAATAGAGGTACAAGGCAGGGAAGAGGGAGGAAGCAAAGGGGGAAGGGGAAGTAAGTAAATGAAGGGGAAGAAGAGGATTAACATTTATCAAATGCCTATTATGTCCCAGGCACTAGATTAAGCAAGTTACAAACATTATCTCATTTGATCCTCACAACAACCCTGGGAGGTCAGTGCCATTGATATCCCTGTTTTTACAGGTAAGAAAAACTGAGGCCAATAGCAATTATGTGATTAGTTGGCTAGAAAATGTCCTAGACCAGATTTTAACTCCTGTTTTCCTGCCTCCAGACCCAGTGCACTCCCCATAATGCATTGGAGTGGGGTCCAGAGAGACATAAAAAAGTTGACAAAAAATAAGCAAAATACAAAACAATTTTTATAAGATCAATAAGGGGCCAAAAAGATATATTGTTAATGTGGAGATTTAATCTAGAGTTAACATGATATAATAGTAGATGGAAGTCTTTCCTTTGAGTCAGAAGAAGCTGAGTTCAAGTTCTGCTTTTGAGGCATATTGACTTTTTAACCTTGGACTTATCACTTAATTTCTCAGTGCCCATGGCAGTTCTCTAAAATGATAAATCATGGTGCAACTGTTTATCTGCACAGTAAAAGGGTGTTGGTGGAGATACTAAAGCCCAGAAGGAAATGACTTGTCCAAAGTCACCTTGGTATCTGCCATTTAAGCCATGCTCTGTCAGAGTCATAAATGGAATTGTGGTACTTGGATTCCACATTCTAATATAACTCTACTGTTGAGAGAATTAAATGTCTGGGGTAGGAGTGGAAAAAAGACACTCAACACCTGAAATTTGAGAATATAAAAGGGGAAGATGCCTGCTTAAAAAGTAGTCTTTGAAAGGATTTATTCACAGCATCTACAGTGATAGAAGCTGAGAAATGCAAATTAAATTTAATATTACACATATATCTATATCTGAATTGTAGGCCAGCTTCCCAGCCCTTCTTTTATCATGTAAATAGAATCTGTGTTTTCTCCTTACATTCATATTCTGCCAAGCCATTAAAAATAGAGAGATATTAGTTAACTTTTGTTATCATACATCTCTGCCTCTGGAAAGCTTCCTGTGAAATATTCTCTCCTCTCTCATTCATTCTCTTTGTCTCCATTTCTTTGTCTCTGTCTCTCTCAAACTCTATCTCTTCCTCTCTCTGTGTCTATGTTTTTGTCTGTTACTATCTAACTCACTCACTCTCTCTCTCTCTCTCTCTCTCTCTCTCTCTCTCTCTCTCTCTCTCTTTGTCTCTCGGTCTCTGTCTCTCTCTTTGTCTCTCTGTCTCTGTCTCTGTCTCCTCTTCTGTTTCTCTGTGCATTTACATATCCTAATGCTGCCAACAACTGAAAAGCATCAATTTAGGGAGGTTTTAAAGGGAAAAGAAATAGTTTTTGATATAATTCCCACATGGCATTGTTTGAATATAATATTAAGCTCTACCATTCTAAAGTGCCCTCTATATCCACTTAGGAAGCATAAGCCATTGCTTAGTCCATACACCAAGGTTTTCATTCTGAAGTGCAAACCTTAGAACCAAAGGAGCTGGTAATAAGTCCCAGCTCTGCTCCTTACTACCCTGGCAAGCCAATGACCATTTTGGGCCTCTAATTTCTCACCTTTAAAATGAAGATGTTAGACTAGAGGACCTCAGAGACCTCTTTAAGCTCTGTATTTTTTGACTATGACTATAGCTAAGGGAGGAAATTATATCCAAAGTGAACTAACTCCAGGATGTAACCTGGAATTTATTTTCAAAAACTACTCAAGTCCCCAAGATGTGCTTATTTTCTTATACTTTACCTCTTTCTGAAGTGCAAAAACAACATTTCCACATGTTTGGGAGATACTCTGCTTGAGTACTTCCAGGCTAATGGAAAAATACAGCACACACACACCTACACTTATCTAAAGAAATAGATAGCCATTTCAAGCAGAAGAGAGCACTGAAATGTGTGTGTGTGTGTGTGTGTGTGTGTGTGTCTGTGTGTGTGTGTGTGAGTGATGGGGGTGGAACATGACGTCAAATCAGCAAAGGAAACCAGAAAAGAGTTGGTTAGACAGGTAAGAGGAGCACTAAGAAAGAGCAAGGTTCCAGAAAGTAAAGGAGGAAGAAGTGTCCAAGAGGAGGGGAATGGGCAACGGTGTCAAATGAAACTGGGGACTGAGAAAAGGTCAAAATGGAGCATCAGTTAAGAGACCATTTCTAAACTTAAAGAGAGATCTATCAACCATGTGTAGGGTCTGAAGTGAGAATAGAAGGGGCTACCAAAAGAGTGGGAGATGATTAGTTTAAATAATATTTTTATATTCAGATGGATCAGAAATCACAGTAGTGTGGGTGTTTTCTCACAAAATGTTACCCATCTATGTCTGCAATCCTATAGTACTGTAGTAGTAGTAGTAGTAGTAGTAGTAGTAGTAGTAGTAGTAGTAGTAGTAGTAGTATAGTAGTAATAGTAGTAGTAGTAGTAGTTGTAGTAGCAGCAGTAGCAGCAGCAGCAGTAGTAGTAGTAGTAGTAGTAGTAGTAGTAGTAGTAGTAGTAGTAGTAGTAGTAGTGGCAGTAGTAGTAGTAGTAGTAGTATAGTAGTAGTAGTAGTAGTAGTAGTAGTAGTAGTAGTAGTAGTAGTGGCAGTAGTAGTAGTGGCAGTAGTAGTAGTAGTAGTAGTAGTAGTAGTAGTAGTAGTAGTAGTAGTAGTAGTAGTAGTAGTAGTAGTAGAAGTAGATGTAGTAATTAGCATTTATATAATGTTTTAAGTTTGCAAAGCACTTTACAATTATTTTATTTTATCCTCCCAGCATCCTTTTGAGATAGGAGCTATTACTTATCATCCCATTTTACAGATGAAGAAATTGAAGCATAAAGGTTAAGAGGTTTTCCCAGAGTCATACCACTAATATCTGCAATTGAATTTGAACTCTGTCTTTAGTGTGTTACTATTCATTGCACCATCTAGCTGTATATGTGACTCTTGTCCATGTCCTACTTTAAGTTTCACACAGGAATCTACCTAATAGACTGGCAGTGATCCTGGACTTCTCTTGACCTTTTAACTTTACCAGTTATTACATGGGCTGTTCATCTGTTGTCTATCTCTCTTCATGATCAACTCATCTTTTATTTATTGACATAAGATTCAAAGGGATCTGAACAAGCTAGAACATTTGGGTTCAATTTAATAAGATAAAGTTCAGTAGAGAAAAATGTAAAGTCTTGCTCTTGGGAAAAAGCAAAATCAACTTTACAAGCAAACAATGGAGGAAGTATGGTTACAAATGGTTGTTTTGAAAAAAAAAGATCTAGGGAATTTTAGTGGATTATAATATTAATATGAATCATCAGTATGAAGTGGCAGTCAAAAATGTTAGTGACATCTTGTTCTGCCCTAAGGAGACGTAACTTCTAGGAAGAGGGAGGTGATAGTCCTTCCATATCCTGCCCTTGTCAGACTTCCTTTGGAACACTGTGATCAGTTCTGGGTTCCACAGGTAAGAAGGATATTGATAGGTTGAGAGTATCCAGAAGAGGGAAACAAGCATGGTAGTCCTGAGTCCTCATCATTTTAATATCATTGGAAGGAACTGGGCATTTTTAGCCTGATTAGGGGAACATTTGAGGAAGAGATGAGAGCCCTCTTCAAGTAGTTAAAAGCCTCCCATGTGAAGGAGAGGCTAGATTTGTTCCATTTGGTTCTAGAGGGCCGATTTAGGAACAGTAGGTAGAAATTGCAAAGGGACTAATTTAGGCTTAGCAGCAAGGGAAACTTCCCAATAATGCAAGTTATCCAAAAGTGGAACTGACGTCCTTGAGAGCAGGTGAGTTTCTCTTTTATCGATGTTTTAATTTGTGACTGGTTAGCTACTTATGTTACAAAGGGTCGGTCTGGATGGCAGTTAACTGATGCAGTGGAAAGAGTCTGGAAGTCCTGAGTTCAAATCAAGCCTCTGATACTTACTTGCTGTGTGACTCTGGCCAAATAATTTATCCCTCTTTGCCTCAGTTTCCTCATCTATAAAATGGTCTGGAGAAGGAGATGGCAAACTACTCCAGTATCTTTGCCAAGAAAACCTGTGAATCCCACAACAATGAGTTAGACATGACTGTAAATGACTAAACTAACTAACGAGATGGTGGTTGAGGTCTCTTCCAGCTTTCAAATTCTGTGATTTGACCAGTGTCTTCAACAACATCCTTCAGTATAGTTCTCTCTTGTAGTTTCTTGTTTAAATAACGCCTTCAAAGTACCGTCCACTTGTCATCATTTTCAGTTGTCAGTGCTATCCATGGAGCTAAGAGGGTAGGGAAGGGGCTTTGCAGAGCATGTAACAGTCATTTGTGTCACTGATGCTCATGTGGCCTCCACAGTCACATTCCCATCTCTTGTTTCAGTGATTTATAAGCAGCCCCAACCTGGAGAGTTTGTGCATTAACTCTGGATACTTGGGCTGGATGACTGCTTTCCTTCTGTGGTTCAATGCACTTATTGATTCAGTTCTTGTACTTAACCTGTTATTTCTCCCAAAGGGCATAATTATAAGTTGGAGAGTCGAAGGTAGAGTCACATAGAATAGGGTCACGTGGGATTACTTATGTTTCCCACTTGCCCCTTGAATGCTTTTTTTCTTTAGACCTTCCAGGGTCACAGTGAAGTATTTCTTTTCTTTATTTTTCCCATTTATGTATTCGGTCCCTTTCTGGGAGGCCTCTTTGGGCATAATAACCACTGTAATCCCTGGAAATGGCAATGGCTATTCCTAGCTACTTTTGAATCCTGTGAATCATATTTGACTAAGCCCTCGATAATGACTCTTGTATGCAGCACACAGGACAATGTGGACATTCTTTGGGTGGCATTTGGTACCATCGATATAGTTAGCAAGTGATTGGAGAAGCCAACGGGAGAATAATAGGTGTTCTCTGGCTGAATGTCTCAGAAGGCTACATTGTGATTGTAGAATTGTGTGTCTTCTTTACATGTGACCCTTATAGTCACATATTGGTGGCAAGTGCCTGTCTTATTGTAATAGCCTTCTAATCGGTCTCCTCCAGGCTCTCCTCCTCCCCACTGATCCATCTTATACAGAGATGTCAGATTGATAGCCCCAGAAAACAAGTCTGATCATTTCACTCTCATTCAAAAATCTTCAATGATTCCTAACTGACAGGCTTCAAACCCATCAGGGACTTAGAGGGATGTCTACCACAGCTGAAGTCTTCCCTTGGCAGAATGGGTTGATGAAGACAATCTGATCCAATGGCCATGAAGGTGACTGAAGTGGGTGCTGTGCAGTACTTAGGGCTTGATCAGACATTGAAGATGCCAAGGTCATCCATTGCGTTCCAGACCATTAACAGCTGTCCTGACTTTGTCTTGTCACTGGACTGCAATGACTCTGGAAGAGTGAGGCTGATGACTTTGTGCAACTCTGCCTCACTTAAATCTAATTGATGAGTCAATCAAGGCATCACTGGTGATGTCATTGTCTTCTTTGAAGACAAGGATGAACAATATTGCTTCTAGTATACAAAATTTTCAATTTGATGTCAATAGCACTCCACAATATGACTCTCATCATCTTTTTGGTATTATTATATTTTATTCCCAGTAATGCACCCTCTTCTAGATAAAATGGTCCATGTCCCCCAGACATGGCCTCCATGCCTTTGTATGTGTGCCCCTCCATGTTTAGCATCCATGCACTCCCTTCTTATTCTTATCTTTTATGTTCCTTGTTGTCTTTCAAGATAGGTAGCCTGGCATAATGTATAGAGAGCTGGCCTAGAAGCCAGAGAGACCTGGATTCAAGTCCTGGATTTAATATGTATTGGCTGTATAAAAATGGGCAAGTAACTTCTTAATATTCAAGGCAGCTCTTTAGGACAGGGATTCCTAACCTGGGATGTGGGGATAGATTTCAGTGAATTTGGATGGGAAAGATTATATTTTATTTTCACTGATCTTTGGTCTTCTTTGAAATCCAATGCATCTCATTTTATATATTTAAGATCAATATTCTGGGCAAGGGCTCTAGATTTCACCAGAATCTCAAAGAGGTTCAGATATACAAAAAGAGATAAGAAAACCTGCTCTAAACTGCAAGTTGCAGTAGCTGTGGATCTTTATTGCTATATTCTTTTTGGCAGATTCCCTACACTAAAGACATCACAGGTTCATTCTCTATCCCTATCACTTGTCTTTTTTTTTCAAAACATAGCTCTGGGGCCACCTTCTACTGAAGCCTTGCCTGATCCACTGGGGCTCGCTCTCTCTCTCTCTCTCTCTCTCTCTCTCTCTCTCTCTCTCTCTCTCTCTCTCTCTCTCTCTCTGTCTCTCTGTCTCTCTCTGTCTCTCTCTGTCTCTCTGTCTCTCTGTCTGTCTGTCTCTGTCTGTCTCTGTCTCTGTCTGTCTGTCTGTCTGTCTCCGTCTGTCTGTCTGTCTCTGTCTGTCTCTGTCTCCGTCTCCGTCTCCGTCTCTCTCTCTCTCTCTCTCTCTCTCTCTCTCTCTCTCTCTCTCTCTCTCTCTCTCTCTCTCTCTCTCTCTCTCTCTCTCTCTCTCTCTCTTCCTCCCTCCCTCCTTATGTCTCTTTCCTTTCAGTCTCTCTTAGAGGGATCTCAGGGACCATACTTGAGAATGATCCCTATCTGTAATATTTCTGATAAATGGTATTCTAACCTTTGCTTAAAGACTTCTAAAGAAGGGGAACCCTGAACTTTCTAAAGCAGCCCACACAATTTGGAGAGTATCTCTAAATATTAGAAAGTTATTTTTTCTGCTATGTAATTTTGAATTCTGTCTCTGTAATTTTTACTGATGGCTCCTGGTTCTGTCCACTGGAGACAAATGGAGAAAATTCCATCCATCTTTTTACATGACTGACTGGTCTTTGCAAGTTTGAAGACAGCTATCATTCTCTCTCCCCCACCCATCCAAGGTTTCTAGTCTTCAGACCAAATAGCCCTAATTCCTTCAACCAATCATCATGTGACATAATCTTGAATCCCATCACCATCCTGATCACCCTCCTCTGAATGCTCTTCAGTTTTCCAATACCTTTCTTAAAATCTAGTGTATATTAAAAATGAATCTCTTTTCTTTTAGGTAAATATTTATAGGCTCATAGATTTAGGGCTAGAAGGTTCCCTAGGGGTATTTGAGACTGATCCTTTCATTTTACTGATGAGGAAACTGAGGCACACTAGTTTTTTGACCTGCTCAGCATTAAAGAACTAGAGTCAATGGCAATATTTGAACCTAGTTCCTTATGACTTCAGAGTCCAGAAGTTTATTATTCTATATTGTTGTCAACCTAGTAATTGAAATGGCTTTCCTCTTTTGGCAATCTTCTTATGAGACTATAACTTCAGGCTCACATACTGTATTTTATATTATATAAAGTATACTTTATATTCATATACTATACTGTATATTACCTTCAAGGAAGGTAATAAATTAATGACATATTCACATCACTCTATTTCTAACCAGAGGAATCCTTAAGGTTTTATTTCAATGCTGATACACTCAGATCAATGGTGAATTAAATGATTGGTTGGTTAAGTGAAGTTGTGTGTGTGTGTGTGTGTGTGTGTGTGTGTGTGTGTGTGTGTGTGAGAGAGAGAGAGAGAGAGAGAGAGAGAGAGAGAGAGAGAGAGAGAGAGAGAGAGAGAGAGAGAGAGAGAGAGGATTTAATTGGGCGATCTCTATCAGAGATCCACTGGGAGGAAGAAACAGCTGCCTCAAGGTCAGACAAAATGAATAGCAGAGTGGAATTTCTGCCCATGTTTCTGTGTGGTACTTTTCCATCTTATCTTTTACTATTTAAGTGGCCTCCCAATGGCACCTTTTTCCCTCTACATAGGTCATTCTGAGAAAGATAAAAGGAAGCCACAGTCTTTGGCTATGTCCAGTTAATTTCATCAGAATTCCTCCTGGAAATATCCTCTTTCCTAAGGGTCCCTCTAAGAGAGGGACTTCTTTTACTGTAAAGGATATATAATGAAAATCAGACTTGTGTATGAATTTCCATTTCATGCAGATAAATATGCAGACAACTTTCTTGTTTCCTTTGGGGTCATATCCAAAGATCATCACTGAATATTAAATCTCTTGTGAGTCAATGCTTTTTCCCCCCTTCACAGTCTGTTAACTGTGCTAATGCAATACTGTTAATTTGCTAACATTTGGCTGCCTTTTGAGAGATTGTGTGGCACAGCAGATAGAAAGCTGATCTAAATCCCACCTCTGAAATATACTGGCTCTTTGACCCTGGGTAAAACATAGATCTGAAACCAGAATGGGTCTTAGAGGTCTTGTAGAACCCCTTCGTTTTATAAGTGAGGAAACTGAGAAGTGGTTAAAGGATTTGCCTAGAGTCATACAAATAATAAGTATTTAAAGTGAAATTTGAATCCAAATCCAGTGCTCTATTCATTATACCATGTCACCAGGAACTCTCTAAGTGTATCATTTACAGTTTCCATAATGAATGCAGATGTGCATGAAAGGAGGATGTTTGTCACTAGAGAGCTCCCTTCAACAATAAAATCATAGACAAGGACCAGCACACACACACATACCCTAAAGCCGCCACCACCACCAAAACATTTTGACACCTTTCCTCACTAACATGGTGGGGAAAACCTACTTAAGCCAAAGGATTTCTCTTCAAGAAACTGTTAGAGAGCCCTTTCTCCCACATCTCTAGCAGTGATGAGAAGCTGATGTGACAATGGCTGCTAGAGAAACATTATTTGCTCTCTTTCGTTATCATTTCTGTGGCTTCCAACTCAAATGAGATGTGGAGAAAACCTTGCAGGGAAGGATGCTCCCATTTAGTAATTGCCACAGTGATGACTCTTTGGATAAGCAATTTCACTTTTGGAAAACAAGTGCATAGTTTGAAGTCTTTGGGATGCAAATCTGGCCAATCTGAGCTTAGAGATTAAAGTGTAAAATGATGAATGGGGTTATTCTGATGAAATGAAAAAGGTTGAAAACACTAGAATAGTCTGGGAGTGCATTGGGATCCCTTGGGAGGAAATGGGTTCTCCCATTTGACATCTTCAGGCAAAGTCTGTGTGGCTCTTTCTCAGGTGTATTTTGGGGGAGATTCTTTTTCAGATGAGGTTTAGACTAAATGACCTCTTGAGCTCCATTCATACTCTTACTCTCATTCATTATTCTCTTGTCTCATGCAGTCCATTTTCTGGGTTCCTTTATGTTCTAGCAGAGCACAGATGATCTTAAGCAGCAGATACTAATTTCATTCATTTTTTCTCCTTATACTTCAGTAGAGTCTTTCCTCTTTAATGTAGGTAAATTCTATAATGGTGCAGATTGAACACAACTTAAACCTTCCAAGAGCCTGAACTTGAAGTTAGAGGGTCTAGTTTTGAATTCTTCCTCTGCAATTTATTATCTGTGTGAATCTGGACTTATTTTACCCTTTTGAACCTCAGTTTCATCATCTGTAAATTGAGTGCATTGGATTATATGGGGGGTTTAAGGTCCATTTTAGCTTTCAAGATATGATCAGATTATTTTTTTTAAAATCCTTACTGCATATTCTTCTAAGTCAGAAGAGTAGTAATGGGCAATGAGGATTAAGTGAAGCACAGAGTCACCCAGCTAGGAAGTATCTGAGGCAGATTTGAATTCAGAACCTCCTATCTCTAGGTCTGACTCTCAATTCCCTGAACCACCCAGCTTCCCCTTATCAGATTATTTCTGAGCCAGCAATTTCCTCTTCTGGTAAAAGGAGGATATCTGACTAAATGTTCAAGAAGCTTCCTCACATTTAAAATATTCTGTGATTTATCAAGTGCTCAGTTTATATGAAAAAAATCCCCTTGCACTGTGCTAAGGAATACATTTCTCTCTTGATCATATAAAATTTATAGTCCATAGAAGAGAAATCTGGGGCACAGTTAGGTAAGAGATACAACAAGGTACTTAGTATCAGCTTCTGTATAGAGAGGATGACATAGCTTTAGATAGACTTGAGTTCAAATTCTGCTTCTGACATGTGGTGGCTGAGTGACCTAAGACAATTGACCTAATTTCTTTGAACTTTAGTTTTCTCCTCTGTAAAAAGGGGGTAGTCATTCCAGTGGTACCTGTCTCATATTTTTGTGCAGCTCATATGAGAGTTTGTGAAATTTAAAGAATGCCATGTATTATTATCATCATCATCATCATCATCATTAGTAGTAGTAGTAGTAAAACCAACTGTCACATATATTAAATTAAATTGAATTTATGATTGAGTACTTATGTTTAAGACAGAGAGCACCTTTTGCATGTAAAAGATGTTATTAAATACTTTAGGAGACCCAAGAAAGAAGACATGGTACTTCTTTGTATCCTATAATACTTGAGATGCATATACTATTTCCCTCGATGGATGTACTATCACAATGCAAAGATATAAAAAATGTCATTTCAAGTAAATTTCATAATTCAGTCATCTGTACACATCTCATTAAGATCTTATTTTCTTGTCCAAGGGAATGTGAGATTTGAGGAGATTCCTGGAGTCTCAGGATACCATGTTAGCACAATCTAGCAGTCAGAGGCTCTCTGGGGACAGAAGAAAGAGATAAACAGAGGATCCTCTGATCCGGGCAAAATGTTTCCACCTGGTATCACTTGACTGGGCAACAGAACAGGCTGATTACCAGATGCTGGTATAGGACAGAGCCTACACATTTATGAGCATTAACTACTAAGCAACAAATGAAGCAAGGGATGTTTAGCTTGAAGAAATGAAGGCCAAATGAGGCCAATGATAGCTACTTTGAAATGTTTGAAGAGCTATCATGTGAGAGAGGAGATAGACTTGTGGCTTGCATAAGTGGATAGAACTAGAAGTAATGGTGTAATTTCCAAAGCGGCAGTTCAGGCTTGAATATCTCTCTGACAAGAGAGCACTAGCCTGGAGAGGAATTGGCTTGCCCCAGGAGAGAATGGCTTATTCTCTCCTGGAAGTCTCTATGAAAAGGATGGATTACCATTTTCTGGTATGTCATGGAGGGAATTCTTGTTGGCGTATGGATTGGACTAGAGCTCCCTTAGAAGTCTGAGCTTCTTTTCTCCTATATGCTAGGGAAGTTAATCAAATGGTGGGGAGATGTGATGAGGCTAGGCCAGAGTTTAATCATCCAGGGAGCAGACCAATGCAAATGGCTAGTCCAAGATGCCAGTTTGGGTAGAAGACAGAATAAACTGGAGCTCATGGGCCCAGAGATAGAAAAATGGCAAGAGGCCATTGGAGACTAAAGCTGACAGTGTACTATGCTTGAGCCCTGTTAATTAGTCTGGCTCTGGCATTTATGACTCATATCAGCCTTTCAACTGAGGACTAAGACTTAAGAAATCATGCTTGCCTCTGAGATGACTCTGTTCAGGAGTAGGGATATGCTGTAGGCTGATCAGGAAATTATATAAGAATTAGGAACTCAAGAACAGTAATAACAAAACTAAATCATCCAGCAGCTCTTAGCACAATGTCTGGCATATAGCAGGAACTTAATAGATGCTCAGTGATTTGACTTATCTATAGTGTCATTTTTCTTCACTTCAAGGTATTACAAGTATTATTCCCATTTTGTGGATATGAAAGCTAGTATGAAAGGGCTTGCTCAGCTCAGTCAAAGAATTAAACAACGAATGTGAAATCTGGGACTTGAATATAACACTTCTCATTCTCAGTCCTCAGTTCTTCCAAACATGCATGAAATAAGGCACCTGAACTACTGATTGTGATTAAGACTACAAGATGGAAAAGTGTATAGAGTGTGTTGCATTTGGGAGTCAGCACATTCTGAGTCAAATCAGTCAAACTGGGGTTCTAATATTGTTTTGTATACACTGGCTATGTGACCTGTCATTTAACCTCTCAGACTCAGTTTCCTAAAATGGGGATATTATTAGGAGTGATTTCATAGGTTTTGATTGAATGAGATTATCTCTATCTATCTATCTATCTATCTATCTATCTATCTGTCTGTCTGTCTGTCTGTCTGTCTGTCTGTCTGTCTGTGTCTGTCTGTCTGTCTATCTGTCTGTCTGTCTATCAATTCATCTATCTATCCTTCTATCTTATCCTTCTATCTATTTAGCTAGCTATCCATCTAAATTAGATTTTTTTGCAAAAATTCCATTTTCTATAAGTAAACAATTAGAGAGTGTAGAGTTGGGGAGGAAGAATTTGAGGAAGGGAAAGAAAAAGTTGAAAATTGGCATGATGTTGTTACAAATATTTATTTTTTTATTAATTTAAAACATAGTATTTTGAGACAAACACAGGATCTATATGAACACAACTACAAAACACTTTCCACACAACTAAAACTAGACTTGAACAATTGGAAGAACATTAACTGCTCATGGGTAGGACGAGCCAATATAATAAAAATGACCATCCTACCCAAACTCATCTATCTATTTAGTGCCATACCCATGGAACTCCCAAAAATTTTTTTTACTGATTTAGAAAAAAACATAACAAAGTTCATTTGGAAAAACAAAAGATCAAGGATACCCAGGGAATTAATGAAAAAAAAATACAAAGGAAGGGGGTCTTGCAGTCCCAGATCTCAGACTATATTATAAAGCAGCGGTCATCAAAACAATTTGGTACTGGCTAAGAGACAGAAAGGAGGATCAGTGGAATAGACTGGGGGCAAGCAACCTCAGCAAGACAGTATATGACAAACCCAAAGATCCCAGCTTTTGGGACAAAAATCCACTATTTCATAAAAACTGTTGGGAAAATTGGAGGACAGTGTGGGAAAGATTAGGCTTAGATCAACACCTCACACCCTACACCAAGATAAATTCAAAATGGATGAATGACTTGAACATAAAGAAGGAAACTATAAGAAAATTAGGCGAACACAGAATAGTATACATGTCAGACCTTTGGGAAGGGAAATACTTCAAAACCAAGCAAGAATTAGAAAGAATT
This sequence comes from Monodelphis domestica, assembly GCF_027887165.1. Classification (NCBI taxonomy): domain Eukaryota; kingdom Metazoa; phylum Chordata; class Mammalia; order Didelphimorphia; family Didelphidae; genus Monodelphis; species Monodelphis domestica. Next base: position 29,176,208 of record NC_077227.1, on the reverse strand, counting down.
ACAAAATGCAAAATAAATAATCTGGATTACATCAAATTAAAAAGTTTTTGTACAAACAAAACCAATGTAACCAAAATCAGAAGGGTAGCAACAAATTGGGAAACAATCCTCATAAAAACCTCTGACAAGGGTTTAATTACTAAAATTTATAAAGAACTAAATCAATTGTACAAAAAATCAAGCCATTCTCCAATTGACAAATGGGCAAGGGACATGAACAGGCAATTCTCAGCCAAAGAAATCAAAACTATTAATAAGCACATGAAAAAGTGCTCTACATCTCTTATAATCAGAGAGATGCAAATCAAAACAACTCTGAGGTACCATCTCACACCTAGCAGATTGGCTAACATGACAGCTATGCAAAGTAATGAATGCTGGAGGGGATGTGGCAAAGTGGGGACATTAATTCATTGCTGGTGGAGTTGTGAATTGATCCAACCATTCTGGAGGGCAATTTGGAACTATGCCCAAAGGGCGATAAAAGACTGTCTGCCCTTTGATCCAGCCATAGCACTGCTGGGCTTGTACCCCAAAGAGATAATGGACAAAAAGACTTGTACAAAAATATTCATAGCTGCGCTCTTTGTGGTGGCCAAAAATTGGAAAATGAGGGGATGCCCCTCAATTGGGGAATGGCTAAACAAATTGTGGTATATGTTGGTGATGGAATATTATTGTGCTAAAAGGAATAATAAAGTGGAGGAATTCCATGTGAACTGGAACAACCTCCAGGAAGTGATGCAGAGCGAAAGGAGCAGAACCAGGAAAACATTATACACAGAGACTGATACATTGTGGTACAATCGAAGGTGATGGACTTCTCCATAAGTATCAATGCAATTTCCCTGAACAATCTGCAGGGATCAAAAAAAAAATACTACCCACAAGCAGAGGATAAACTGTGGGAGTAAAAACACCGCTGAAAAGCAACTGCTCGACCACAGGGTTGGAGGAGATAAGACTGAGGAGAGACTCTAAATGAACACTATAATGCAAACTCCAACAACAGGGAAATGGGTTCGAGTCAAGAACACATGTGATAACCAGTGGAATCATGCGTCGGCTATGGGAGAGGGAAAGGCGGGGGGGGGGGGAGGGGAGGAAAAGAAAACGATCTTTGTTTCCAGTGAATAATGTATGAAAACGACCAAATAAAATAATATTAAAATTAAAAAAAAAAAACCATAGTATTTTGAGAGAAGAGAAACCATGTTGTAGAGCAGATTGCAAGCTTCCTGACTTACATTTAGGGAGGTCTGGGTTTGAATTCCCCCTTGAACACATTTGCCCCTGGATAAGTCATTTAATACTTCAGAGCACCAGGCAGCAGGGCAGATGGTCTGCTTTGGCTGAGAGAATTTCCCCATCAAGAGTTTATAGCAGTAGAATTCTACGTTCAATCCTTCCCTCTCACTCAACAAAATGTAGAAAATTTCTGTATGATGCATATTGTTGTCAGGGTTAGTGGAAAGGGCACTGCATTTTCTCCTTTTTGACCTGAGTAATGCTATTTTTGAATAAGACTTCCTTTCAGGTATAAGGGAACACAGTCACAGTTGATCCAGTTCTTCTGCAAAGCTGATCAAATACAAAGTCTGTCCTGCCTCAGATCCTGGATACCAAAGATAGAATAGCAGGTTAGGAAGTCTCTCTTAAGTACCAAGTTTAAATAGATAGATAGATAGATCAATCAATCAATCAATAGATAGATGGGTTGGTGGGTGGGTGGATGGATGGATGGATGGATGGATAGATAGATAGATAGATGGATATATAGATGGAGGGATGGATGGATAGATAGATCTATGGATGAATAGATAGATAAATAGATAAATAGATCTATGGATGGATGGGTAGATAGATAGATAGATAGATAGATAGATAGAAAATAGATAGATAGATAGATGGAGGGATGGATGGATAGATAGATCTATGGATGAATAGATAGATAGATAAATAGATAAATAGATCTATGGATGGATGGGTAGATAGATAGATAGAAAATAGATAGATAGATAGATAGATAGATAGATAGATAGATAGATAGATAGATAAAAACATTTATAAACTGATTATAAGCTCTTTGAGGGCAGAGGCTAGCTTTTGCCCCTTTTTGTATTCCTAGCCATTAGCATAGTGCCTGTCACATGGTAGGTGCTTGATAAATGTTGAACAATTGATTATTATGTGCCAAGCATTGTGCCAAGCAGTGGGGTTACAAATACAAAAATAAGATGGTCCCTACTCTTGAAAGCTTTGCATTCTAAGAGGGAAGACAAAATATAAGGGGAGCGGGGCTAGAATTCTGGGGGAGGTACATGCGTACATAGGGAAGGCTGCTGGTGAGAACACAGAGTAGTTTGGAGAGTGAGTCATTAAATGGAAATCCTACATAGGGATGGACCAATCAGGTTTATGGTCTTAGAGCACTATAAGGTTCTGTGATTTATGCATCACACAGCTAGTATGTATCAGGTATAAGTAAGTTTTTTCCCTGGTTTTGAGCTCAGCTCTCTACTCAGCACCTCATGCTCTCTCAAGTACTAGCCCTGTGGGAAGCATCTCATATTAAGAAAGCCACTTACTCAATCAACACATTTCTCATTGTGCTAACTGATGCTTCTCTTTGTCTTGCCTCATAATGGTATAAAGAATAAAGCCATTTACTGACTTGTATTCTAAATGGTAATAAATAGGTTTTTCTTCCATGGCAATATGTATGCATAGATGTATGTGGACATACATTATTTTAATGTGTGTGTTCAGTTGTTTTTCAGTCGTGTTTGACTCTGTGACCTATTTAGGGTTTTCTTTTGTCCTCTTTTTCTTAAACCCTTACCTTCATCTTAGAATCAATACTGTGTATTGGTTCCAAAACAGAAGAGCGGTAAAGGCTAGGCGAGATGGTTAAGTGACTTGTCCAAGGTCATGCAACTAGGAAGTGTCTGAGGCCAGATTTAAATCCAGCACTTCCTGTCTCTAGGCCTGGCTCTCGGTCCACCGAGCCAACTAGCTTCCCCCTCATTTAGGTTTTCCCTAGCAAAGATATTGGAGTGGTCTACCATTTCCTTCTTTAGCTCACTTTACAGATGAGGAAACTGAGGCAAACTGGGCTAGTGAATTGCCCCAGGGTCACATCACTCATAAGTATTTAAAGCTGGATTTGAATTGAGGGAGAGTATATTTCCTGCCTCCAGGTCTGGTGCTCTATCCTCTGTGCCATCTAGCTTCCCATAATTAATACAACTTCAGAATGGCATCTTGACTTCGTTATCCTGCATACTCCATCTGTTGACATTAGCCAGCCCCTTTGTAACTCAGGTCTTTGTAAGTTCCTATAACCCCTAAATCTTCCCCCAGTGATCAGCTTGCTGATGAGCCTTTTCAGACTTAGCTAGGCTGTTTTTTAGGTGACAAATATACCACACACCTCCCATATTTGAAGCCTTTCCATGTTTGTAGGACACAAAGATCTATTGACATTGGTTTCAGTGTCTCAGGGTCTCCTACTTGTGACAACAAAGTATGGAAGTAAGACTTTGGAGTGTCATAGACTCAAGGCCACAAAGGATCTTGGGTCATTGAGTTTAATCCACTCACTCTTTTTATAAAGAAGTGACAATGTCAGAGGCAAGATTTAAATCCAGGTCAAAGCCAACTTTCTTTTTAAAAAATGTTAATAACAAATTTGCACAAATTTTTCAAAGTTATATGATCCAAATTGTCTCCCTCCTGTCTTCCCTCCCTACTCCCAGAGCTGGCAAGCAATTAATTCTGAGTTATACGTGTATTATCATGTGAACATATTTCCATTTTATTCATTTTTGTAAGAGAATATCCTTATAAAACCAAAACCCCAAATCATATGCTCAAATAGACAAGTGATTTATCACATGCTTTTATCTGCATTCTGACTTCCACAGTTCATTCTCTGGAAGTAGATAGCATTCTTCTTCATAGGTCCCTCAGAACTGTTCTGGATCATTGTATTGCTGTTAGTAGCAAAGTCTATCTCATACAAAATGCATTGTTGGCTTTACCAGCCCTTCCCTCCATTAGAATATAAACTCCTTGTGACTGGAGTCTTCTTTCATCCTCAAAACTTAGTGCAGTGCTTGGTATATAGTGAGAATTAATAAATGCTCAATCTTTCATTCATCCAAGATGGTGACCAGGATGGTGAGACAGAGTGGAGACCTTGTCATATGAGATCAGTTGAAGACAGTGGATAGATTTAACTTAGAGGAAGAATGGCTTAAAGGAATCCAATAGATGCCATAAAATTCATGAAGGAGTTGCACATTTTAGAACTAGGAGGAAAGGGGAAGTGGGGGGAAATAGACGAGATCTGGGTTTTGGCCACATTATTTAAAATGTAAAATTGTTTAAAATTTAAAGAAATACTTCCTAAGTGATTAGAGCTACCCCAAAGTGACAGCCTGGGTTCCCTCTCATTGAAAAAGAAAAAAACCAGATGACTGATTTTTGGATGTTGTAAAGATTTCTCTTCAGGAAGGACTGGACTACATGGCCTCTATGTTCTTTCCAGCTCCAAGTATCTGTGAAATTATTTGCATGACCAAAAAAAAAGTCTCTGTATTTCCTCCTCTCCCACAATTATAACTGGGAGCAGAGGGCCATGGGAATAATTTAGCCAAAAGGTTTTTGTGTGTATGTGTGTATGTGTGTGAACGGACCCTTCTGGTCATCTCATGAAAAATATGGACCCTTTTAAAACTAAAACAACAACACACCAGATTATAAAGGGAATCAATATCAAAACACATTTTAAAGTAAAAAAAAAAACAGACTTCAGGTTAAGAATCTCTGATACCAGTTCTTTCATCCTCCAACTTCATTGAGTGGAGATCACACAAGTAATAATCATATGGGGAAGGCCTTGGGGACTTCTGGTATATATATATATATATATATATATATATATATATATATATATATATATATATATATAATTGTTCCTAAGGAGGGAGACTATGGAGATGGTCTCATTTCTATGAAGTTCCTACACTAACTTTAAAGGTAATACATTTGAAACTCAGTGAATTGATAGGCTCTTCCTGATAGTATAGAAACAGAAAAGTTTTTTATTCCATATTACATCTTCTAATTATATCTGGGCAATAATAGAGCAATTTGATTGTCTCTTGGATCCCTTCTAATGGCAAAATTACATTGAAGGGCCATATTCATGATTTTAATTGGTTTAATTTTTGCAGTGAATCACTGGAGTGGAGAGTTTGTACTGGCAGAAGCCATCAAGGAGCAAGGGGCAGATGGAATGAAGGGTGGATTTAGAAATGAATGGATGAACAACATCTGTCCCATAGGCACAGTATCTTAAAATTCTTTGCTAGTTTGAATTGCTGACTGACTTTTGCTCTGGATTCCTGCCTACTTTCACCTTTCAAGAAAGTTTTATTAGACAAAAGATGAATGCCCACGTGAAAGGGAATGACTTTACAATTAGCCCTTCATCCAACAAAGGAGATCTTATAAACTAGTTATATCTCTTTAATCTATTAATTTGTAGGGGCCAAAATAGAGAGATTGATTAAGAAAGAAGGGGAATAGAACTAGACAATGAAAGCAAGAAAGGGAAATGACATGGGAACTAGAAAGAGAATTCAAATCAGAATCAGAGTGTTTGGCTCAAATCTCAGTTTTGTGCTTTCCTAGCTTTCTGACATCAGGCCACTTAAACTCTTGGGACCTTAGTTTCTTCAGAGGTAAAATAGATTAAATAACATTTAAAGCCCCTTCTGACTCTATAGCCTATGACCTATTAATGAAAACAAAAATCAAGGTGACTAGGATCCTTAGAAATTCAAGAACAAGCACCTAAATTTGAAAATAGAAGACCAACATCTAAATTTCAGCTTGACATCTTAACTGGAGACATTTGAAAAGTCACTTAAAATCTCTGGGTTTAGATTTACCATTCATAGAATGAATATAATTACATCTGACGTCCTTAACTAACAAGGTTGTTATTAAGGTCAAATGAGATAAGGTTCATGGGTGTCCCAAAAGTTATAGTATATTTCTATATAAATAACCCTTTCCTGCTCTCCTCTTCTTCCATCACACTATAAAATGAAGGGTTTGGACTAATGATTTCACAGTTGCTTTTTCCCTCTCGAGTCAATGATTTTAGAATTAGAGATCTCATCATTCTGTCTCTCAAGAATAAATTGAACACTAAAGGAGTTGATGCATAGAAGTAGCATGTGATAAATTCAGTTAAACATTTTCTGAGTACATATAAATGGGGATACAAAGACTAAAAGATAGTTTCTATCCTTAAGGAATGTATAGTTGTGGTGGTCTTCTCCTCCTCCTGCTTTTCCTTCTCTCTCTTCTTTCTTTTTAAAACTCCTACTTTCCATCTTAGAATCAATACTGTGTATTGATTACAAAGCAGAAGAGTGGTAATAGCTAGATATTGGGGAGCTAGACATTTCATTTCTCTAAGCAACTCTTGAAGACAGGAAGTTGCAAGACCTGATCTGGCAGAGGAAGTTTCTCATTGTAGAACTCTTTGGATCAATGAAACCACAGGTCTAGTCCTTTGATCCTCTCTTTTGTTTTTATATGTCCTTCATTTCATAATGTATGCTTGTATTTTCCCTTCACAGAGAACCCTCCCTTAAAATAATGAAATAAAATATGGGAAAACATGGCTCAGCAAAATTAAAATATTTTTAAAAATTGACCTCATATGCAGTGCTCCATATCCATAGTTCCCTACCTCTGAGAAGTTTATCTCCTATCAAGGAACATAATGACATCTCTGGACACAGATGGGAAGTCATTTCAGAGACACTAGCAAGGAATGGACTCAGAAAAAGACTCTTTTGAGAGCTAAAACTTGAATTGAGCCTTGAAGAGATATCAAGGGTTCTAAGATATGGTATTTTCTCATCATAAATTCTAATTTGAAAACTCAACACCAAGATATATGTTTGTTGTTACCCAGTCATTTGAGCCATTTGACTCTTCATGACATTTTTTTGAGTTTTCTTTGCAAAAATACCATAGTAATTTAGCATTTCCTTCAACTCATTTTATAGATGATGAAACTGAGGCAAACAGGGTTAATGACTTGACCCAGAGTCATATAGACAGTATCTGAAGTCAGATTTGAACTCAGGTCTTCCTGAATCAAGACCCAGCATTATACTCACTGTGCTACCTAGCTGGCAAAGATATGTTATCTTCTAGCAAAAGAAAAAAAAATTAAAGGATTGGGGAATTCTAATCCACCTAATCTTCTTTCCCTTTTTAGAATTTAGTAATCTTGGATCCACTTACAGTAAGTGAGGATAAAATCCGTCCCTCCCTTGAGAAACGCTTAGAGGCCATCATCAGTGGGGCAGCATTGTTGGCTGATTCTTCATGTACAAGGGACTTCCACCGGGAAAGGATCATCACTGAGTGTAACTCCATTCGACAGGCTCTCCAGGACTTGCTCTCAGAATATATGGACAATGTAAGTGCCTGGTTTTCTTTGGGTAGTTCAAGCTCTCTCTCTCTCTCTCTCTCTCTCTCTCTCTCTCTCTCTCTCTCTCTCTCTCTCTCTCTCTCGTCTCTCTCTCTCCTCTCTCTCTCTCTCTCTCTCTCTCTCTCATCTCTCTCTCTCTCTCTCTCTCTCTCTCTCTCTCTCTCTCTCTCTCTCTCTCTCTCTCTCCTCTCTCTCTCTCCTCTCTCTCTCTCCTCTCTTCTCTCTCTCTCTCTCTCTCCTCTCTCTCTCTCTCTCTCCTCTCTCTCTCTCCTCTCTCTCTCTCTCTCTCTCTCTCTCTCTCTCTCTCTCTCTCTCTCTCTTCTTTCCCCCTCTCCCTCCCTCTCTCTTTTCCTATGTATGCTGTAATGAAATATACATGACTCAATTTGTGTGGTGGTTATTGATGCTTTTTTAATCATTGATGATGTGATGATGTACCATAGTTTCATTGCTGGAATGAATATTATGGAGCTTGGAGCTGTCTGGATGATAGTATTTAGGAGTGGACATGCTGCCAGTTGGCCAAAGTTGTTGACTTCTTATATAGTTTGGATCAATATCAAGTTCTATGGAATGACTGGATCTTAACATAGATGTGAAGGCATATTGTAATATGAGAAAAATGTTTGAGAACCCTGAAATGTGGAGTCATTTTGAAGTCTCACTGAGGTAAAGTCTGAGCAAAAATGAAAGCTTTATCCCAGGCATGTGCCATCTGCATGATTTGGGAATTATCAGGGTATGGTTTGAAATGTATTAGCTACAAATGATGTGACTTTTCAGGTGTGAAATTATAGATTAGTTCAGCAGATATGCTTATGTGAATGGTTGAAATATGCTAATAATAGTTGCTAGTTCTTTGAAACTACATATATATGCTTATATATAATACTATATATATATATATATATATCTGATGTGTGACAATTTCCCATGGTCCTAACATATGATTAGTTTGCTCCTTGATCAAGAGTTTTTTAGCCAATAAAATAAATAGATAAAGTAGCAAAGAGATTTCATTCATATAGAGGACATATTCTAGTTGTCACATCTGTCTTTCTGGTTCTAAAACCAAAAAACATTTCCAGGAAAGATGCTCTTTTTTGCTAAAGGTCTTTCAAAATCATTCATTAACCACACTCCATTGCGAAGAAATCATTTTCATTTTAGTACATATGTCTATTTATACAAAAAATTATATATATCTATATGTATATGGAGAGATATAGGCAGAGAAACAGAGATAAAGATTAGAGATATCTGAGATACTTTCTTCTGATCTTAGGGTTAAAAAGTCTGACTGCAAACCATGTCAACTTGTTCTGTTTCACATTGCCATCCATCTTTGTGTTGATAGGTTATGAGTGTTGTTGGTTTTCCGACATGCATAATGTCTAGAGAATTTTTTTATGTGAATAAGTTATTTCACTTAGGTAGTTTGGATTCAAAATTATGGCCAACAGGGTTTTATGAAATGGAAGTGGGCAAGGGAGACTTTTGTGTGGAAAAATCTGAGTAATTGAGACAAAAATGTGGACGTCTTTGGTTCTAAGTTATATAGATTATTGCAACAATTATTTGTAGCCTTCACCTTAGAGAGATGATTTGATTGATTTCTGTGCCATTCTTTTTTGGATAATTAATTTCTTAAATTTCACCTCTACCCATGGTTGATGTTGCTTTACTAGGGTGGATATGGAGTAGATAGTGAGAATGGGAGATATCTGAGAGATATTGAAATATAAGCTTTTTGATTTTATAGATGAAGAACTTGACACTTGGCCAGTGAGTGGGAGTAACAATAACAACAACAACAATTATAGCTCTCTACAGTAATAGGGAAGGGAAGGTCAGAAGGAGGAAGGATTTAGGGGGGGAAATAATGAGTTCTGTTTTGGACATATTGAATCTAAGTTGTCTACTGGGCATTGTTATGAGGAAGAGAGGGTTAGCGTAACTTTGAAGGGGCATGAGACTAACAGGGAAAGAGTTCTAGAGTGACTGGGTTTGTTGGCCTTCCTAAACCTGTTAATCTTCTGATATTGGCCCAAACCTATCCATCTGGTCCCATCCCTAAATCACCCTCCTAATAGCATCCAATTTGATATGCCTGAAAGATAGTTGGAAATACAAGCCAGGAAGTCAGTAGAAAGTTTGGGTCAGGATAGAATTAGCATAGACATGGTAATCAAATCCATGGGCTATGATATGAAATGAAGTAATATAGAGGGTGTGGATGAAAGATATACAGTATATACTGCAAAGACTGGAATTTACAAGGTAATCTCATGCAAGAAGGAAATGGAACTTTGGCTGGCAACAGGGGATGGGACTGGAATCTCCAGCTAAGAAAAGCAGATGGACAGTTGTTAAGAGAGTTCTGGTCCCTTCTGAACTGAGAGGGGAAGGAGCAACTTTGCTGAGTTTAGCCTGCTATAATCTCTCATTGATATGAAGAGACCCAGATTAGCCATCTTTCCTTATAGGTGGTGGATAGAGACTTTTTCCCTTTGGGGAAGGAAAGAGACTATCCAGCCTGAAGATTTTCCTTTCAAAGCTGTATCTGTATATCAGGAAATTATACCAGCCTGTCTCCACAATGGTCTTCTGGGACTTAGGTCCCCAGACCTGAGCCCACAACCTCTGAAGGGAATTTAGGTTGAAAATAGAATAGGGACTTCCTGTTTCCCTCTTCCCTAACATACCAATCCTGAATCTCTAACCAATAAAAAGATCTTATAAGTTACTGAAGAACTAAGCATCTCATTCTTCCAATGTACTAAGGGGGTCAAGATAATATTCATTCAGAGAAGAGAACAGAAACCAGAGATTGAAGGGGATTTTCTCTTTACCTTTCAGCTTTGGACATAGATCCAACTTCAACTTCTCTGGGACAGCTCTGCCTGGGAGAGGAAGTGTTGTTTCTCTTTATCTGTTCCCTCCCTCTCAGAAAGCTGTCAAGCTTTGGTTCTTGATTCCCCATTAGTACAAGGGAAAACAGAAAAAGGCCCAGAACAGAACCCCATGGGACACCTTTGGGTTTTTAAGGAATGATGGAGATAATGATCCATTAAAAAGGCTGAGAAGGATCAGTAAGGGAGGAGGAAAACCAGGAAAGAGTGATGCTCCAAAAAGCTAGAGGAAAGAGACTCTAAGAAGAGGTTGATCAATGGTTTCAAAACTGCAGAAATATTGAGAAGAATGAAGATTAAGGAAAAAAAAAACACTGAATTTAGCAATTAAGAAACAATTGATAATTTTGGAAAGATAAGTTTTGGTGGAATAATAATGTTAGAAGAAAGAGCTAGAGAAAAGAAAATAGAAAATAGAAAAAAAAGAAAATAGAACCACATGTAAAATTTTTTCAAGGAATTTAGCCATACAAGTCTGAAGAGATATAAAATTATAATGAGCTGAAATGGAAGGATCAATTTCTTTTCATCATGAAGGAGACAGAAGCATATTTGAAGACTGTAGGGAATGGTTCAGTATCCAGAGAGAGATTGAAAACAAGTGACAGGGGGGATGAAGAAGGGGCAGAAGAAGACAGATGAAATGGATCCCTTGAGAAAGTAGAAGGGTAAGGGTAAGAAAGTAAGAGGAGTAAGATCTTTGCCCATGATAACCTAAAATTTATGTCCCCTAAATTTACATTATGATCATTGGTAATGTAGTGCAATGGGAAGAGTTGAATGTGGCATCAGACAAACAGAATTTGAATCATGTCTGCCACTTCCTCTCTGAATGATGTTAGGAAAACCACATGATTGCTTTGGGGTTAATTTTCTCCTTTTTTCCATTGAAGGAGTTGGACTGGACAAACTCCAAATCTTGTTTGCTACTCTAAGCTTTCATTTCTGTTTCTCAGCTGAAGGTGTTGATCTGGATGACTTCCAAAAGCCCTTTCAATTCTAAGTCTTTATCTCTCTAATGTATAATTAGAAAAATTTGGACTCTGTCTTCTAGAATTATTTTCTAGTCCCAAAATTTCTTTTCCCTTCCTATTTACATGCGTTCTTATGTTATTGCATATAAGTTTTTGTAACTCCCTCTCTCTTGCTCTTTTTCCCATGTGTGCGACTGGGAAAGTGGCTTTTTTTACTGAGATTTTTCTTCCCTTGCTTCAAGTTTATTATAAAGAAATCTTATAAATATAATACTTGGAGTATTGGATATTAATTTTAAAATTTACACCAAGACTCAGTTTACTGCTCTGTCAATTGAGAGGCTTAGGCTGGGTGATTCCTAAATTCCCTTCTGGTTCTATGCCTTTATCACTGACTCATTTCCCTTTCATGTCCAGTGAAGGGATTGAACCAGGCGATGATCTCCATCATTCCTTCTAGCTCTGAATTGCTGAGCCCAGACCCTTTTCAATGGCACTCAGGTTCCACCCAGTGTGATTTCTCTGTCTCACTGGATGATAATATAACTTGTGCTTCATAGCAGCTCTGGCAAATAATCCCTGAGGTTCTTGCAATTTCCAACTCTGCCTTTCTCCCTGGCAGCTCTTTGGTATAATAGAGGGGAACCAGAAAGGAAATAGGGGAATTGGCAGCACTCTGACTACAACAGTCTGTGCCCAAACAGAGAGAGAAGATGGATGTTTTGTTGGGTGTGTGTCAGTGAGGGGATGGCTGCTATTTCTGATGATAATCTGGTCTCAGTTAAAAAAATAAGCTGTCCTAATTTTAGAGTTCCCTTAATATTGATTGCCCATTTCACCTTGTGGCTGGCTTTTGATAAAAAACAAACAAACAAACAAACAAACGGAGCAGCAGTGGTGGAAAGAATCAGTTCAGTATGATTGCCTTTTTAAAAAAAAATCCAAGTTTTCATTCTTCTGGGGGAGGCAGGCAGCCACCCACACCTCCTCTGCTCTTTGAATTATTATAGTGTTTATAGGACTGAGGAATACTAACTGGATTTCGCCTGAGTCTTAAGCAGGTAATGAATAAGTATGGGTAGAGAATATGCAAAAACAATCATAGGAACAGAGATTGACAGCTGGAAGAAACTTTAGTGATCGAGTATAACAGAAGAGAAAAAGGGGGCTGGAGAGGGGAAATGACTTACCCAATGTCTCACAGCAGCAGAGGCAAGATTTGGACCCCCATCCTTGATCTTTAAGTCTATCTCTCTCTGCTTCATAAAACTCCACAATCAAATAAGATGATACATTTAAAGTATTTTGTAGACCCTAAAGCTCAAAAGAAATGTGAATTATTATTCTTACTTTAATTTTGAGAGTCAGTTTTGAAGTCAGAAAAACCTCAGTTCAAGTCCTACCTTTGCCACATACAAGAGGTGTGACTGGGCAAGTTGCTTACTCTTTTAGGGCTCTAGGCAGCTCTTGAAGACTATAAATTGCAGAGAACATGATAACTTGCATTGATATAGGAAGTTTCCTTAGATAAGAATTTTCTATGCCAGTGAAACCATGGGTCCAATCCTAATATTCTTTCCCCCATTCCTTGAAAGAGAATGCAAAAATCTGAAGGAAATAAAAAACTTCCTGGAAATGATGGTGAAAATAACAATAGTCGTAGTAACAAGAATAATATTTATATATTACTTTTAGTCTTGGAAAATGCTTTACAAATGTACAATTTTATCTTCTCAACAAACTTAGGAGGTAGGTGTTGTTATTATTCTTATTTTATATGTGACAAAACTGAGTTAGTAAATGAGGCTAAATTTGAATCCAAGTCTTCCCTATTCCAAGTCTAGCCTTCCATCTACAGTGCTACTTCAGTGCCTCACAATCATCTATTGGCTCAAGTTCTGCTCATTTGTTCAGTGGTAAACATTTACTTAGCAACTATTGTACTGTGTGCATGTCTTCGTGTAGATTCCATGGATGGTGTCAAGGCATGACCTCTTGAGCTTCCATTTTACTGGTTGGAGAGATACAACACTGCATAGATCAATGTAAGGGAAGATTGATAAGATGAGAAGCCAGGAGTGATAAAATTTAAAAAAGGAAGAGAGATCTTAAAATTTGGAAAACAGGGAAGCCTTCCTGTAGAAGTCAGCCCCAGCATATGACTTTGAAGGAAGAGTGCAATTTCATGACTTGGAGATGAAATGTGGGACAGATGCTATAACATAGTGGAAAGAATATGGCCTTGGAGTCAGGAAGACTTTGATTCAAAGGCTGCATTGAATATTAGCTCTTTGCCACTGGATGAGACACTCAACTGCTCCCTGACTCAGTTTCCCCATCTGATAATATAATGGAATTCCCTCTAAGATTCCTTCAGTTCTATGATCCTGAGACAAGTTCACAAAGGAGGGAACATTGACCTTGGAGAACAGCCAACATTCCAGTTTGGTTGGAACACTTCAACTGTGAAGGGCACCTTTATGAAACAAGGCTGGAAAAATAGGTGAGACCCAGCCTGAAGAGGACCTGGAGGGTCAAACTGAGGAGTTTCAGTTTTATTTTATATTTTATTTGAGGTTGTTAAACTGGGAAGATTTGAAGAAAGACTACTTGATTTAGATTTTATTGGAATATCCAACTCCTGTGTGACCAGAGTCATTCAGTTAGTTCTCCGGCACTTATTAAGAACTTTCTATGGACCATGCATTCATTGTACTAAGCACTGGGGATACAACGACTAAAGAGAAATGGCCCTTGACTTCAAGGAGCTTTTATTTTAATGGTGGAGATGATATATAAAAAACTAGGTCCGTACAGGCTATAAATAGGCTGGATGAAAGGTGGTCTCAGAAGGGACAGCACTAATGCAGTGCTGGGCACTTAATAAGCTTTAAATCAATGCTTGTTGACTTGAGTAGCAGCTGGAGTTGGGGGTACGGGACTGGGACAGGCCTCTTATGGAAGAAGGCATTTGAACCTAGTATTGAAGGAAGCCAGAAAAGATAAGAGGATGAGGCAAAGAGGGAAAACATACCAGGTCCTGGGGATGCAACAGTATGGTGATGATGGGGTACAAGATGGAGAGTCAGGCATGTTGGAGGAAATACAAGAACCAGTCCATCTCTCGGGCTTGTAAAGTTTGTGTAACAGGGTAAGACGTAAGGAGGCTAGGAACATAGGTAGGTTGAGGCAGGTGTGGGAAAGGCTTTAAATGCCAGATAGAAAATTTTATATTCAATCCTGGAGGAAATATGGAGGCACTGAAATTGATTGAGCAGTAGGGCAACCTGTTAGACATATACTTTAGGAAAATCACTTCACCATCTGATTGAAGGATGGATTTGATTGGGGAAAGTGGTGAGGCAGAAAAAATGAATAGGAAATTACTGTAATCATCCAGGTGAGACAGAAGGAGGGTCTGAACTAGTCTAATGCCTGTGTCAGTGGAGTGGAGGGGACTGCTATGAGATATGTTGTGAAGGAGAAACAAGGAGATTGGGCAATGAATGAATGATGTATGTGCAGTGATGAAGAGGGAAGAGTCAGGCAATACCAGGTTGGAGGCTAGGGTGACTGGGTGACTCTACCATTCTAGGCTTTGTAGACAGCCATGGGGAATTCTGGAAGAGGAAAGGTTTAAAGGCTATGGGGTGATGATATACTATATATATCTGTATGTATCATATACATTGTAGTCCTTATTAGCTCTATGTAAATAATTCCTAGGTACACAAAGAGGCCCACAATACACATGTGTATATACACATATGAACCAAACACCCATGCCTGTGTATACATATGTGTACATATATACATATATGTACATGTATATACATGCATGCCTAGCAATTATTTGCATAACTATTTGCATAAATATTTGCGTAATAAAGTTCACCATATCTTATAGAGGAAAAAGAAAAAAGAGACCAAGATAATCATGGGCAATACTCACCATTAGTGGGTATGACATGGAATAAAATCCTACAACAGAGAAAGAATAAGCAATCAGCTATGGATCAGCCAGGATATAACAGAGATAGGAATTAATTCTGGATCTTCCAAGACAAGAACCAGGAGAAACTTGAGAAGAGGGGTCAGCTGGTTAGCTCAGTGGATGGAGATCCAGGCCTAGAGAATGGAGGTCCTAGGTTAAAATTTGATCTCAGACACTTCCTAGCTGTGTGACCCTGGACAAGTCACTTAACCCCCATTGCCTAGCCCTTACTGTTCTTCTGCCTTGGAACCAATACACAGCATTGCTTCTAAGACAGAAGGTAAGGGTTTAAAAACAACAGCAACAACAACAAAAAACTTTAGAAGAGAGAATATTCAGGAGAAGGTGATCAACAGTGTGAAATATTGCCTAGAGAGGTCAAGAAAGCTGAATATTCAAGAAGGGCTGTTATAGTTGACCATTAGAAAGCACTGATAATTTTGGAAAGGGCAGGTTCAGATAAGATTTGGAAGCTATTTAACTTCTCAATTAGTTGATTCAGGAATCTGAATATAAATTGTACATGTTGCTACTCTTTGTTGAAGGAGGGAGTCTCCAGGCAGGGAATTACACTTACTGATGAAATTATACATCTGGGCAAAATACAAAACTGTAATTTTGCCTCAGTAGAAATTCCTCAGTAGAAGACACTTTTATTGAGTTCAGCTACTACTTTTTTGTTTTGTCTTTTTATCCACAGTGCTTTGCATATAGAAAGCATGTAAATGCTTTTTGAATTGAATCATTTTGTATTTAAAATCTCAGGCACTGTATCCATACAAACTAAAAACAAACCAAAAAACAAATAAGTGAGTAAATTAACTCCCAAAGTTTTCTATGGCAAAATGCCAAGCATTTACCAAACAAACCCAGGCAAAGTGGCTAGTTGGTTGATTTTTATTGATGTCACAGAATCAAGATTATTGGTCTGATATTCCCATGTGATAGATTTTCCTTCTGCTAAGGTTTTTCACTAAATCTACAATATATCCTTGGACGAATGATTTAATCTTAATGGGCTCCAGTTTCTTAATCTAGAGGTAATCATGTGCATGTGTTCAATTTCATCAGTACAGGAAATTCCCAGTATGGAAACTCTACCCACCAGTAAATGTCATCATCTTGTTTCTAACTTAGAATCTTTCAGAGAGGTTTAGTAGATTGAGAGACTAAGTGACTTGCATACAGTTATGATTTGTTAAGAGTCAGGGCTAGAAGTTCAGCCCTCTAATCACTGTGCCACATTATCTCATAAATAAAATTAAAATAACTCATTTAATAATATTGACATCTATAATTTATATTATACTTTTAGGTTTGCTTTTTTCTCATAATAACCTTATGAAATAAGGACTATCATGGTTCCCATTTGATAGATGAGAAAATTGAGATTAAGAAAAATTTAAGGCAGAACCAAGATGGTAGAAAACAGTAAGCAGTCAGCCTAGCCCAATATTTTCCTCGACAACTTTAAAATAATGATTCAAATTTAATTTTAGAATGGCAGAGCCAACAAAATTGCTTCCAGTCCAAGATAACTTAGAAAATCAAAGGGAAAGATCCATGATAGGGACAGAGGCTGTCCCAGAGCCCACATGAAAACAACAAAGTGGTAGGACTATGTGATGATGACAGAAGCAGAAGCAAATTTGGGGCCTCTCAAGACAGAAGTAGTAAGAAGATCTGGTAACTGGTCAGAAAAAGATTACCGGGAATACCTATGCTAGCATTGGACATAGGACCAGAACACTGTTGGCACCTCCGTTGTCCATAGTCATTTCAAAGTCACAGTTCAAAGACAGAGAGGAATACTTCTAGTCAAGGGGGAGCAAGGGCCTGAGGAGCAGGTCACATTTCTTTTGAGCTTTAGGGTCTACAAAATATTTTAAATATATCATCTCATTTGATCATGGAATTTTATGAAGCAGAGAGAGCTAGACTTAAAGATCAAGGATGGGGGTCCAAATCCTGCCTCTGCTGCTGTGAGACATTGGGTAAGTCATTTCCCCTCTCCAGGCCCCTTTTTCTCTTCTGTTATACTCGATCACTAAAGTTTCTTCCAGCTGTCAATCTCTGTTCCTATGATTGTTTTTGCATATTCTCTACCCATACTTATTCATTACCTGCTTAAGACTCAGGCGAAATCCAGTTAGTATTCCTCAGTCCTATAAACACTATAATAATTCAAAGAGCAGAGGAGGTGTGGGTGGCTTCCTGCCTCCCCCAGAAGAATGAAAACTTGGATTTTTAAAAAAAGGAGCCACAGTTAGGATCACACAAGATTTAGTAGCTTCCACATTAAATGAATGGAGGTCTTTGGAAAATGACATTCTGGAAGATAAAAAGCTAGGATTACAACAAAGAAGAATCTACCCACAAAAATGAATAAAATGTTTCATGGAGAAAAATGGATATTGAATAAATACAGGATTTTCAAGATGTCCTGATGAAAGAACCAGAGCTTAACAGAAAATCTTACTCTCAAACCCAACTCAAGAGAAGCATAAAAAGGTTAAGTATATAAGAGTAATCATAAGAGACTCAATGAAGTTAAAATCCTAAACTATTTATGTTCCTATATGGCAAGATTATATGTTAATTCTATGAATTTCATCATTTTTTGACAGTTTGAAGGAGTCTCCAGACAGAGGACATGATTTTAAATTCATTGTGTTGGATTGATCTAGAAAAAACAAATATGAATGGTTGAGAAGGAGTCATGCACTGAGAGAAGGGGAAAGGGAGAGGTAATATGGGAAATGTTTTTCTCACATAAAAGAAGCACTAAAGGAAGAGTTTTTAGACTGGAAGAGAAATTCAGGGTAGTGGTAGGCAATTTTGGAACCTCACTCTCATCACAATTGATTCAAAGAGGGAAGAACACATACACATATACACATACACACTCAGTTAAGTATAGAAATGCATATTACCCAAAAGGGAAATAGAAGAGGAAGGGGAGTAAGAGTTTTGAGAGGGAGAAGGAATTTGTAAAAGAGAGGGTAGACTAAAGAAAGCAGTGATCAGAAGCCAGACTATTGAATAGTAAATGGATAACATGAGAGAGAGAAGGATAAATGGAAGAAAATAAAGATGGAAGGAAATACACAATTAGTCATTGTAACCATGTATATGAATAGAATGAACTCACCCATAAAATGGAAGCAGAGAGCAGAATAGATTGGAAACAAGAATCCAATAATATCTTGTTTATAAGAGACAGAAAGACATCCACAAAGTTAAAATAAAGAGCTGGAGCAGAATCTATCATGCTTCAACTAAAGTAAAAATAAAGAAAAGATAGCAATCATGATTTCAGACAATGCAAAAACAAAAATAGACCTAATTTAAAGATATTCTGAGGGAAACTATATTTTGCTAAATGATGTCCTTGGTAATATAGTAGTATGAAAATATTAAGGGCACATTTCTCTGCTGATGGCCCCAATTTTCAAATATACAGGGAACTAAGTCAAATTTATAACACATAAACATAGAAAAAATATTCTCCAAATAATTAGGATATGATAGGCAATTTTCAGAAGAAGGAATCAAAGCTGTCTATAATCATTTGAAGAAGTGCTCTAAATCACCTCATATCTATCAGAAATGAAAAATGCTGAAGGGAATGAGAGAAAGTATGTTGAGTAATGAACTGTTGGCGTAGTGGTGAACTGGTTCAATTATTCACAGCAATAATTTGGAACTATGCCCAAAGAGTTAGGTCTGTATCCCAAAGAGATCAAAGAAAAAGGAAAAGGATTCAATATATACAAAAATATTTATAGGAGATTTTTTTGTGGTGGCAAAAATGGATTTTGAGGAGATGTTCATAAATTGGGGAATAGCTGAACAAGTTGTGGCATATGATTTGATGTTCTACTATTGTGTTATAAGAAATGACGAAGGGAGTGTTTCAGAAAAGCAAAACAAAACAAAATACATATTCAAACCTATATGAACTGATGCAAAGTGAGGTGATAAGAACCAGGAGGTCATTGACAGCAATGTTGTAATGGTGGTCAACTATGAAAGATTTGGATATTCTGATCAACGCAGTGATCCAAGATAATTCTGAAAGACCTATGATGAAAAATCCAATCCACCTCTGTTGAGAGAACTAATGAACTCTGAGGCAAATTGAAGTATAGTTTTCTTGCTTTTATTTATTTATTTATTTGTTGTGATATGGCTAAATATGGAAATGGTTTTGTATGATTTCATACTTATTATTGCTATCATTTCCCTTGCCTTCTCAGTGGGTAAGAGGAGGAATTCAAGAGAGAGAGAACTTGGCAATTAAAATTTGAAAAGAATTTGTATACTATATATACATATATATATATATATATATATATATATAAATTTTAAAAAGAAAGATTTAGTTGACTTGTTCAAGCTTAAGGTAAGTGTTTGAAGCAGGATTCAAAATCAGGTCTTCCTGAGTCTAGGTCAAATGCTCTGTATGCTGGTCTACCTACTTGCCTCTATTTACATTTTTTCCTTTTACATTGGACTTACAGACTTATAAATCCCTTTCCTTTTCCTTTAGAGCTGGAAGGAACCTTAGAGATTACCTAAGGTATACAGTGGCGAACTTGAGTCCTGGAAAGGGAAATGACTTAACAACTCAGGCAGTTCTCTAAGATGCCAAGTTACAGGGAGCTGCCAATCTACATCTGTGGAGGAAGTTTCCACACCAGGAGGTCCTTATATAGACAGTGACCTGGAAGAAAGAAGGTTTTCACTTAGGTTCTCCTTTGGCAAACCCAATGCTTTTTCCATTATACCACACTTTGCCTCTTTTTATTATACTCCTTTTATTTCTATATTTCTATATTATATATGCCCATATATAAATAACCAGATATTAAATATCAGGGCATAGACCTGGACCCTCTGTCTGCTAACTCCAAGGTCAAGTCTCTTCCTTCTAAAGGAAAGTGGACTATGATGTCCACGATCTCCACTCATTTTATAATTTCCTAATCATGTCACTCTAGAAAACTCTATATGTCAGGACTTACTTCTTGCCTCCAAATTCCTCCTTTCCCTTTTGCCCCTTAGTCCTGAGATTTGCTCTTTGCAGCAGTAGACATTCCCGGTTAAAAGCGTGGAGTCAATTTGTGTAATCTACTGAGAAATATTGCTCTACGACGAGTGGCTAAGTTAATGAATCCTGCTGAGGCTGAATGGTGAGGTGCTAGACGTCACTGGTCTGATGTATGGCTTATGGTGTTGGGAAAGTCTCTGTCCTTGGAGAGCACCAGGTAATATCTTGGGAGATGGTTTTCTCTTCCATCAAAAAGACTTCTTCCCCAGAGAACATTTGGCATGGAATGCAAATGAGATATTTCTCTCCGACTTACAACTTGACTGGGTGAGCTGAGGCGGCATCCTTTCCCTTGTCCCCTAAGGAATGACTGCTGCATCCCGAAATGAGGCCATTTAATGTATGGCGATGTATGGCCCATTAAAAACCCAATTTAAAAGTATAATCACCGGTAGGCTCCTGTGTATATTCTGATGTATTTGAAAATGAAAGCTCTTGCCTTTGGAATTCTGCACAGAGGCAGCTGCCAGTAGCTAGAATGATGAATCATGGAAGCAAGAATGCTACCAAATCGAAAGGAAGAAGGGCTGGGATTCAAGAATTCCATTATAGATGTTAAGTACTTTTGCATTTTTTTCTTCCTCTAATGTTTGCCAGACAAACGAAAGAAAACACATATAATCTTCCACATATTTTATTATCTCTGGAGAAAACAAGCCTCTTCATGCCTTTGGGATGTTCTTTCTTTCTCAGAATATTCCTAACTGTAAAACAAATCCCATCTCAATTCCAGACCAAATTCTATACCTGGTTTTTTTTGACAGTACACAAGAGCAGCAGCTGGCCTCCAATTGCAGAGGTTTATATATGCCTCAATTTCCCCATATGTAAAAAGAGCCTGGAGAAGGAACTGCTAAGGAAACACCAAAACTCCAAAAAACTCACGAAGAACCGGACATGTCTGAAAACAATTAAAGAATGTTTTCACAAAGCTTAAAGGAATAGAAATATGATAACTATACTGTACTCAGCCCTAGTTGGATGGCTACATGAAGTACGCTGTTCCATAGTGGGCTCCATACTTTGGAAAGGGCATTGAGAGGTTGTAACAGGCAACCTGGTGGTGAAGGGCCTTAAGTCGATGAGAATAACTGGAGAACGGAATTTATATTTTATGTAATTTATTTCTACATACTTATTTCCATATTATCTCTCCCATTAGACTGTGAACTCCTTGAGAGCAGGGACTGTTTTCTGGACTTTGTACTGTTTTTTGCTTTTCCTCAAATCTAAATAATTCCTGTCTCAAAATAGGTACTTAATAAATGTTTATTGACTTGTTGAAAGGATGGCTGTGCTCACAAACTTGTTAGGATGTAAGGGGGAAAAGAAATTAGACTTATTCCACTTGGCCCCATGGGACAGAACTAGGAACAGTGGGTACAAGTCAGCTTGATGTCACTAAAATCTTTCTAAATATAGAGCTGTCCAAAAGAGAAATGCACTGCCTAAGGACACATTCCAATGTGTTCACGGAGGGGTTGGTTGATTATTTCTCATATTATTTGGGGAATTCCTTTCACATATGAGTAGGGAAGTCACTTAACTTCTCTGGATCTCAGTTTCTTCATCTGTAAAATAGAAATGAAAGCACTTGTGCTTCCTACCTCATAGGGTTGTTCTCAGGAAAGCACTTTGTTAACCTTAATGCCCAATAGGAATATGAGCAGTTGGTTTTTGGAGGCAAAGTGAATGACATATCACCCTCTTAGGGAAGAATGGAAATGAAAGGAATGCTGAAACAGGCAAATGATGAGAAAACAACAATCATAAATAACACGAGAGAACTTTAAAATATGCAGAAATTGAATTCAATGTATTCCTACATTCTCAACTGACATAGATGTTTTAATAATGAAAAGTCTTTCCATAATAATGGATAGTGTTGAGTAATATGAACATTAATTATTTAAAGCCTTGTAGCAATTTTAGGATATTAAGGTAAATGTCTTCTGTGTTGTTTGGCACCTGTGAAATACCATCAGGTTTTTCTATTTCACCCTGGCTAAGAAATTCCACCTCATATAAAGACTGAGTCATAACAAAAAAATTAACTGTTAACTACTATCTCCATCCTAGCTCCCAATTTCTTTCGTTCACCACTTTTCTTGCCAGCCAGTTGATTTCAGAATCATTGGCAGCCTATAACACCTGCTTAATGTGTGATTGTTTTACCTCTCCAATTAAATCATAAACTTTTTGATACCAGGGATTGTGTCTTAGCTTTTAAAAACACTTTGATCCTTTATGGATATCTTACATGATATAGGCAGGTAAGAGGTACCCAGTAATACTATAGAAAGAAGGGAAAGAGAGAGGGCAATAAAGAAGAATATTAGTTCATAGAGTTATAGTAGTTACAGCTAGAAGAGACTGTAGAGATGATCTCATTAAACCCTCTCATTCATTTTTCTATAGATGAGATGAGAATGGTGAGATCTAAAGAACAGAACTGCTTTGATCAAAATCAGATAAATAGATCTATGATCTTGTGAAAAGTTAAGAAGTAGAGTGCTGTCATTTGGATTCCATTCTGTTTTCCATACTTTGGGAAAGTCATTGATAAGCTTGAGTGCATGGTAACCAAGGTGGTGAAGGGTCAGGAGGCTTGACTGATGGAACTGGGGATGCATTTGGCTGGAGGAGGAGAAGGTTAAGTGGAATATCAGTTGTGTCTTCAAGTATTTGGAGGACTCTATTTGGAAATAGACTAGATACCTTCTACTTGGCCACAGAAGGCAGAATCACTAGCAATGGAGATAGAAGGGTGATGATGTGATGGGGTTGTAAAAAGGATAAATTTATTTTAATTTGAGGAAGAATTCCCTAATGAGAAGAGCTTTACAAGAGTGGAATGGGCCACTTTGGGAGGTAGAAGTTTCCCTTTGATTCATGGTCTTTAAGCTCTGGCTGGAGGGGGGGTGCACCTGTCAGGGATGTGAGAGTTGGCATAAATGATGTAGGGGAGGTTGACTAACTGGCCACTAAGGTCTATTCCAACCCTCAGGTTGTATGGTGAAACTAATTTTCTCTGCAACTTTGGAAGAAAATATTAACAATGTTTGCATTCTAAAATTTCCGTTCTGTAAGAAGACAATTAACTTGTGACCCTGATTAATAATGGAAACTGATGAGAAAAATTTCTGAGTAAATCTGAACAAGTCCCATAACCTCTCTGAGTCCCAGCTGGCTCATCTGATCTAGGAATGTGATGATTTTCTCCCAAGGGTTACTTATCATGGAGGGATGTGCTGGAACCAGCTCATCCTCATTTGGGGGAAAGTATTGTTAAATTTTCAGTGTGATTATTTACACCTTGTAAATCAGCAAATGCTATGAGTCAGGGCCTGATTTATTGTTTTGTTGATTGGGCTTTAAAAAGCAATGGAGAAAATGTTAATAATGTATATCAAGCATGAAAGTGGTTCTTTTTCCTCAGAGATTTTTGTTTTCTTCAGAGAACCAGTTGCTTAACATTTAGCCGCCTAATTCTGCTCATGTTCATTTTTGACACCTATTCCTTTTCCTCTTACGCTAGATCATAAGCTTGAGGTTAGCAACCATCATTTTCTTTTTTGTATTTTTAGCAGCCTGTGTAGCACTGAATATATCTTTGATTTCATCCACCTTCAGTTACTCTAGGTCTGGTCACCAACAATCACTGTAGATTCTTAGACTCAAAATCCTGGGTTTATCACTTGGGTTCAAATTCTGCCTCAGATCCATGCTAGCCCTGGACTAGCTACTTAACTTCGGTCTGCCTCAGTTTCTTCCCCTGGGGATATAATTCACAATTTACTGCTTAAGTCCTGAGGAATTGCCCAAGGTGCAGAGAAGTGATGAGCTTGACCAAAGTCAGACACTTAGTAAGTGTTCAAAGGCAGAACTTGAACTTAAGGCTTTCTCACTTTGTTCTATCCATTTTTAACTCACAGACTTGGTGCTTAATAAATGATAGATAATTGAGGATTGACTGATCACCTCCTGGGTGATTGTGGGAAAATGCTATGAACTTTAATATGCTCTCAAACATTGATGCTAAACACCAAGCTCATTTCCTTCTCAAGTCTGGTTGGTAGCAAATGTGAATGTGGCTTCTAATTAGCTGTTTCTCACTGTGTGAGTCTGAATCTAGTTCAGTCTTTTTCAAAGGGGGCATCATATTTTACCAGCGTGGTATCTCTCTGGGGAGTTCTCTGTACATGATTGTGGTAAACGTGAAGGAATATTATTATAAATAAATAAATACTTTCCTTGGGATACTGTCAGGGATTTCTCATTGTTGAAGATAAGGCAGAAATACTGCGGTAAATATTGAATGTTCTATGCCCTCATGGTACTGAGATTCTAGTAGGCAGGGCCGGAGAAATTGGCAGAACAATAACAGCTGGCATTTCTTAGCCCTTTAGAGTTAAATAATGATAACTTGTATGCATTTAGCACTTTAAGGTCAACAAAGTGTTTGGAAGGGAGATTTGTCCATTAAAAACTTATGAGGAAATTCTTAGGCAGGCTGATTTAGAAGGTAAAGTATTAGACTCAAGAAGTCCTGGGTTCAAATCTTGCCACAGACACTTATTGGGCTGTGTGATCTTGGGAAAGCCACTTAAGTGAACTGGCCTCAGTTTCCCCTTTTTGCAAAATGGGAATAATCATCACACCTCCCTCACTGGTTTATTGTGAGGATCGAGTGAGTAACCACATATAAAATGCTTCAAAAACTTGAAAGCCCAGAAAAATGTACATAAACTAAGTTTTTCTTCTTATGTTATTATATGTTATATATGACTTAAGGCTTTCTCACTTTGTTCTATCTATTTTCAACTCCCAGACTTGGTGCTTAATAAATGATAGATAATTGGGGATTGATCACCTCCTGGGTGATTGTGGGAAAATTCTATGAACTTTAATATGCTTTAATATAACATATATATGTTATAAGTTATGTTATTCTAGGTATGATTTTTGTTTTTGCCTCAGACTGTGATTTCATAAATAGAGGGAATTCCTGTTGTATAAATTCCCCCTTTCCATGCAGATTGTCAACTGTTTTGTGACTTATAGTCTAAGAGTTGCTAAGTACATGGAGAAATTAATTTTTTTGGCTAGAAACAGTGTCAGAGGCAAGACTTGAACTTGGGTCCTCCTAACTGACTCCTCCTTCTAGCCATTCTTCCATGAGATGCTTCATTATATGCATTCTTATCTCATTTTACAAATGAGGAAACAAAGGCCTGGAGAAGCTAAAATCTTTTCTTATGGTCACTCAGCTAATTGATGGCAGGGAGCTAATGGGAAGTTGGGATTTAAACCCAGCTGTCTCCTGATCCCAAGTTCAGGGTATTTTCTATTCTATTACATGATTGCTAGATTCCAGGCTGGTAAGCAGATGGAGCAGGCCACTATTGCTTTCTCCAAGTGTGAACCTTATCTGTCACACATTAATGATCATCAGGATAAAAGTTGGATTGTTTGAATGATATCCTCACTGAAAGGGCATGGTGGGTCTTCCAACGTACTCTTTCAACACACCTGAATATCTTCAAATTGTCCTTTTAAGAAAAGAAAGCTTCCTAATTCTTCTTACAGTAGAAATTGACCACAATGATGTTTAGTTCACCAAAAGATCAGACAGTGGTAGAAAATCAGCATTGCGATTCCAGATGTGGAAGAAGGATTGTTCTTGCTGAAGCATCATGTCCAATGATGAAAGACAATGAATGATGTATTCAAAAACAATACATCATTGTACGTTGGAAAGAGTTCTTGTTTTGGAGTCAGGATGGGACCAATCCTGCTGCTTCATTCACTACCTGCAAGAACTTGGAAAGTCATTGCCACTCTCTGGGATTTAGTATCTTCATCTGTGAAAGGAAGAGATTCTTGTTCAATAATTCTATGACCCTATATTGATTTTCTCCAAGGTGATGTCTGGGCAAAAGGTCATGAGGTAGAGGGATTTTTCTGTTCTTTTTTAAAAGAAGTATAATGATTAAATAATTAGGAAAAAAAGAACTTCTGCCAGTTAGCAAAGAGAGTCCAAGGAGATTGAGAAAGGTCATCTCTGACTTTGTAGGAAGACCTAAAGGATTATTGGGTCTGTGTTTTTCAGAGTGTCTGGTTGTCCCTAAAGGACCATGAAAATTCTACTGAATACCAAAAGTGGATGGGGTATCTAGGTGGCACAGTGGAGAGAACTTGGAAGCAGAAAGATTCATCTTCATGGGTTCAAATCTGGCCTCAGATAGTTACCAACTATGTGACCTTGGGCAAGTTTCTTAACCCTGTTGACCTCAGTTTCCTCATCTGTGAAATGACTTGGAGAAGGAAATAGCAAATGACTCAAGTATCTTTGCCAAGAGAACCCAAATGGGGTCACAGAGAGTTGGACGTGACTGGAATGACTCAAAAACAATAAAACCAAATGTCTTCTCCTTTCCCTACCCCAGGTAAAACAGAACTTCAAAAAGAAATAGGCTCAGAGGCTAAAGAAATAGTCTACAGAAATTGAGCAATATGGGACAATTTAAGCTGATTGAGAGCAGGGACTGTTTTCACTTTTTTCTTTGTATCTGCACATGATAGGTGCTTAATAAATGCTTGCAGATTGAGTTATTGATCCAAAAGACACTGAACTTGTCAGCTATAGGACTGTAGCCTTTAGAACTGGAAATGTGCTTCTAGAACATATAAGTCAACACATGCTTTATGGATGAAAAAACAGGTCTAGAGAAGTTGTAACTTGTCCACAGATACATGGGAGCAGCAACAACTTTCAAATCTGGTTCCTCTGATTCCAGTGTTGTTTCTATGGCAAAAAAGTTGAAAGAATTGTTTTGGACTCAATGGGAAGAATATTGAAGTAAATCTCTTCATTTGAATCAACCTCTTTGCACAGCAATTCCAGAAGTGGGTGATAAATCTATTGAGAGGGAAGAGTTGTTTTCCTTCCATTTCACTGTGATGTAGCACATGCAGATAATGGAAACTGTCCTCCATCTGATCACTCAATTTATCATGAACTCTAGGCTAGTAGACTCGAAGAAAACATTGCATGGATACATTGAGTTTGCTCATGTCTTGCTGTAAGGATTGACCTAATTAGCTTGGCTCTAATGGTGTTGAAGATCCATTATTGTTGGTGAGGAACATAAAATTTGGAATGTTCTGGAAAGCATGATTAATCTTTGGGTCCTTTTCTCCTTTGCAGACTCTCAGATATGATTAGAAGAATATGATCCTATGTGATCCTGGACAAGTCACTTACCCCCAATTGCCTAGCCCTTCTGCCTTGAAATTGGTGTTTAGTATGAGAAGACAAGGATCTTTTTGCTTTTAAAAAGAATAAACTTGGTCTTTGTAGGTTGAAAAAGACACAGTAAAGGAGAAATGAGTTATCTTCCTTTCAGACAAATTAGTGAAACATTTGAATGTAGAGAATTATCTTCTTAAAAATAATGTTCTAATAAGTTTCCCTTTTGTTTTTTTGTTTGTTTTATTCATTCATTTTATGTAGAGAGTTTTGAGAATACATACTTGTTGCATTAGATTGGAATGAATTGCAGCATAAAGAAACTGAGACCAAAGTGGGGATGTGACTTTCCCAGTGCCATACAGGTACTGGATCAGAGCTACAAACCTAGGTCACAGAATCACAAAATTTCAGGTAGAAGGTTATCCATTTTAATCCACAGATCTCTAATAATTTCTTTTGATATCGACATATCTATATTTCCCAGTCTCTTCTTGGAAACCTCCCAAAAGGAGGAACCTATGTCTCCCCAAAACAGCCCATTTCACTCTGAGGTGGTTCTAATGGTTAGGAAGCTTTCTTATTTTCTTTTTTCTTGATATCAAGTCTATATTTGCCTTTTGGCAACTTTCCCCCATTATTCCCTCTTCAGTTCTCTTGGGTCAGATAGAACAAGTCTAATCCCCTTTTAAAGAAAGTGCCCTTCAAATATTTGAATATTGCTCTCATGTCCCCTGTGAGTCTCCTCTTCTCAAGGATCAAGCCCAGTTCCTTCCTAGAGTCTCATGTGCCATCAAGTCAAGCTTTTCATTATTTTGATTGCTAGTCAACTTATTAGTGCCCTTGCCAAAATGTCCCAGAATGAGATGCTATTCTCCAAATGTGGTTGGACTCCCAATCCTTCCAATCCAAGTCCAGGTTCCACTTAAGTGCTTTCTCATCCCATCCAGTTCAAACCTGGGAAAATGGACTTGGCAAAAAGTCTTGTATCCCTAGTGCTTGTCTTAATATTTGACACTTGGGAAGTGCTTAATAAATGTTTAGTTTTGAATGCTCATAGATTATTAGAGTTAGAAGGGACCTTAGAAAGGGCTCTATTCCTCTTCATATATTCCCAGAGCACTCCATGTGCTCTTTGCCTTGTTCTGATTGCACCTTGCCTTGTATTATATACTTCTTACATATATGTGTGTATAGTATAGTGGTAGTCTCTCGGTGACCGAGAATGACAATTGTCTTTGTTCATTATCATCTATTGATGTACCCTTATGTGGCTTTGGGGCATGGGACACCAGTTGTTACAGGAGGTGCGGTTGTGGCCTGGTGTCGGCGTTCACGTGCAGTGGCAAGACGTTGATGTCGCTCATCTTCAAAGGTGGTGGCGGCCTGGTGAATGTGGGTTCGCCAGCTGCTTCTGTCAGAGGCAGCGAGTTCTAGTTGCTTTGGTGTCATGCCAGCCCACTTCAAGTTGGACTTTAGCTGATCCTTGAATCTTTTCTTTGGTCGACCTTGGTTCCTGAGTCCAGCTGACAGTTCACCATAGAATACCTGTCTTGGTATTCGCTGTGGGTCCATGTGGATGACGTGTCCAGACCATCGTAGCTGGGTTTTGAGGACCATTACTTCGATGCTGGTGGAGTTGGCTCTGTCGAGGACTTCCTGGTTGGTGATTCGGTCCTGCCATCGGATCCTCATGATTGACCGGAGAGAGTGTTGGTGGAATTGCTCCAGCTGTTTCATGTGCTTCCGGTACAGTGTCCATGTCTCGCAACCGCACAGGAGCGAGCTGAGGACCACAGCGTTGTACACTTTGAGCTTCATCGCAGTGCTTATACCGCTGTGTTGGAGGACTTTGGAGCGCAACCACCCGAGTGCCTGGCTGGCCTTTTGAATCCTGGCATTAATCTTGTGGTCTAGAGGGACCCGTCATTGTGCTGCTCAGGTACTTGAAAGTGTTGACGTTAGAAAGCTGCGTGCCGTCGACTGTAATGCACGGCTGGTTAGTTGGCTTCCCTGGTGCAGGTTGGAACAGCACCTCTGTTTTGCTGAGGCTGATAGTCAGGCCAAACAGTTTGGTTGTGGTGGAGAACCTGTCCACAATGGTTTGGAGATGATTTTCTTGGTGGGCCATGAGAGCACAGTCATCTGCGAAGAGAGCTTCCAGGATGAGTCTCTCTGTTGTCTTTATTTTTGCAGTCAGGTGGTGAAGGTCAAATAGTGAGCCATCCAGTCGGTATTTGATGTAGATGCCCAGGTCTAGATCCATCACAGCATGTCGTAATACTTGGGTGAAAAATAGGTTGAATAGTACCGGAGCGAGGACACAGCCTTGTTTCACGCCATTGGAGATGTTGAAGCAATCGGAAGTCTGTCCACCAGATAGGACTTCCCCTGACATGTTGACATGAAAGAGCTGGGTCAGTTTGGCGAATTTTGCTGGGCAACTGAGCTTGCTGAGGATCACCCACAATGCGTCCCTGTTCACTGTGTTGAACGCCTTTGTCAGGTCTATGAAGACAATGTAGAGACTCAGGTTCTGCTCAAGGCATTTTTCCTGCATTTGCATCACTGTGAAGACCATGTCGATGGTGCTGCGATCTGGTCAGAAGCCACATTGTGATTCAGGCAGGTTCTGCTCTGAAACAGATGACAGGAGTCTGTTGAGTATAACATAGGCAAGGATCTTTCCGGCAGTGGAGAGTAGTGAGATGCCTCTGTAGTTGTCACAGGCTGCTCGTGAGCCTTTGTTCTTGTATAGAGCTACGATGGAGGCATCTCTGAGTTCTGGGGGCATGTCTTCCTCTTCCCATATGCTGGTCAGCACTATGTGGAATACCTGGAGTGCCTTTCCATTTAAGGCTTTGTACACCTTGGTTGGGATCCCGTCTTTACCGGGTGCCTTGCCTGTACTCATTTGTTTAATGGCTTTTTGGACTTCCTCTATTGAAGGAGGGACATCAAGTTGTTCAATGGTGTGGTTTTGGGGGATCTGGTCAAGGGCGCTTTGGTCGACTGAAGAGGGTCGGTTGAGAAGCTGATTGAAGTGTTCTTTCCACCTGTTGCTGATGCCTTTTTTATCTTTTATGAGAGTGTCACCGTCAGAGGATAGCAAGAGAGTGGTGGTGGGTTTTAAAGGCCCATAGACAGTCTTGAGGGCACTGAAAAATTGTTTGTAGTTTTCTTATCAGCAAAACGCTGGATTTCTTCTGCCTTTTTTTCCCACCATCGGTCTTGCATCTTCCTGATCTCACGCTGTGCTGTGGCTTGGAGAGACTTGAATCTGTCCTTTTTAGGAGCAGAGTTTGGGTTATTTGTATATATGTATACCTATATATACTATATACTCCACTATAAGTCACTTGAGGGCAGGAACTGAATTGTTTTCTCTCTCTTTGTTCCTCCAACCCCTAGAATAAGTTCCATACCCCAAAGGTATTCAATAAAATCTAGTCAAATTAAGCTGAATTTCTATTGGACTGAAATTAGACTTAGCAGTGTAACAACAAGGAACCAGAATGGCAACGGGACAAGTGTTGGATTTAGAGTCAGGAGGACATGGCTTCAGTTCCTGCCTTTGACTCTTTTAGCTGTGTGATCTCAGACAAGTCTTTTAACTTCTCTATCAGAATTTTTCCTAGGACTTTTCTACAATGGATTTGCTATTCACCTACATACTTTCTTGTCCTGAGGACATCATGACTCCTTGTCATTTTTTGAATTTAGTAGTTAGATGACATTTCCAAGGCCACATAGATAGAGAATTAATACTCTGATGGATCAGGTAACTCATTGATGTTGATAATGGGAGGGATCAAACCTGGTTCGTATCTCCTCATACTGTATAATTTTTGTTAATTTCTTCTTGAAAATCCCTGACAGGAGGAAGGAAGGTGGACCTTCCAACTTCCTGCTGCTGTTTTTTTTTTTTTAATATTGAATGGATGTGGGTCCTTGCTCCATATTGTCCATCACTTATCCTTCATTCTCTCCACATGATTGGCTCTCCTCCTGTTCAATCATTCATATGCCTTTATACTCCTTGACCAGTACTAGTAATCCTTCATCATGAAGATTAGAAGATCAGAATTAAAGGCCTCAATGATCCCTTTCATGTCTAAACCTAGGATCCTGGAATCCTAGCATCCTATGATGCTTCATTGGTGAATGAAGGGGACCCTGAGTCCTTAAAGTCTTTGGCAGCAGAATAGAGGCTTTGGAAGTTTCTCTTATCCTGGGAAAGCTTCAGAAAATCCAGCCCCACAAACCTGCTAACTTGGCTTTTAAGAACCAACCTTATCTAAGGACAGAGAAGCTCATCACTAGTCAGTTGTCCCCTTGGGAAAAAAAATTCTTTATCCACATCATCCTACCTCTGCTCTTTACTACATCTAACTTTTCTGAGCCCCAATTTCTTCAAATGATGAATCTATAGCATCAAGAAAAATGGCCCTAAACCTTCTTCCACTTCTACAGGGACAGCTCCAGAGTGGCAGAAATGTGGAAGAGGAGGCTAAAGGTCAGCATTTTTTGACAGCCTGTAAAAGCTACAGATCAGTTTCAGAAAACCACCAGAAGTTTGGATTAATGCTTTACAGGAAATTGGGGTTGCTCTTATTCAGACCTTAACGACAGAAATTCTGTTTTGCTCAGAGACCAAGTAACTTAAAATTTTGGCAATATATTATTCCAATGCAACATTTGACCCTAAGCAAATTAATCTTTTATAACCCTTCTACACTTGGTGGTTTTTTGGGGGGAAAATACTCTTTCTGATTAAAATGATTTACTGAGGCTGCTTCAGATAAATGTGCAACGCTGTCTTCTGATGTGTTAACTTCATGAGTAAGAGGCAAATGATTTATTGGATTTCTAAGTAAGATGACTTTATTAGCTGTTTTATAGCACTGAAATGGAGAGAGAAGGCTGTTAAATAATCCAAGTATCCTGCCTTGCAGTAGCCAGGCCCAGCTCTGCTCTGTTCCTCTTTGTATACAAATAGGCATTTTTGGCTCCATTCTTAGGAGGGCATGTTACTAGTGGTGATGGATTCACCCTCTCTCATCCACACTGTCTCACCAGTCATGGCACAAATTGGGAAGGACATGGCTGGAGGTGAAAGTTGTACACTGTGACCTAAGGAGAGAGAGGAGCCAATGGGCCATTGCCAACCAATGGGTCTTGCTTTGACTGTGGCCTCTTTGTTAGCAAATGAGATAATGAATAACAAACACTTTGTAAACCTGGCATTCATTTAGAATTTCAAGGTTTGCCAGTACATATCCCAATGCCAGCTGCTTTTTTCATTGCCATTATTGTTACTGTTGTTACCATCAATAAACATATCAGAGGGAAGCATGTGCATAATAAGCTAGAGAGTATGTAGAAAAGGTCAACCAGGCTGGGCCATATGAGGATTGGAAGAAGGAATGAAATGAATGAATGAATGAAAATCTTAACGACTTACTATATGTCCGACTCTGAAATAAGACCTGCAAGTTAAAGTCTAGAAGTGGGGTAGCCTCTCCCCCAAGAAGCTTCCACATATAGAGGAGTGGTAGTCAGCACAGGGATGATAAGCTTAGTCGGTAGATCCATAGACAAGCCATATTTCCAGGAGAAATAGCAACGCCTTAGGGCTGATTCGATTACTGAGCCTGGGACAAGGGAGTGGATAGTATAGGAGTGTGTATGGGTAGCATGAGGACAAAGGAAGAAGAAGCTTGAAGAACTTTCAAAGGGGACATGATACCTGTGTTTAAGCATTTACAGGACTGACATGGGAGAAGGTAAACTTATGAACATAGGGTCTTGAATTTAGAGTTGGAAGGATTAACTGGAGTAAACAGAAATTGAGATTAATAGTCAATCTAATTTAATCTGCTCACTTTACAGCTGAGGAAAATGGAGTCTAAGAGAGTTTAAATAACATGGCTGAAGTCAAACAGACAGCAATGCTCTGTTTGACTCCAAGGACCAGGATTAGGAGGGATGAATAAAACTTGCAAAGAGACAAAGTTAGACTTAATATTAAGAAAAATAAAAAAAAAATCACTAACAAAGAAAAGAGTCCAAAAGTGAGACTGGCAGCTTTGGAAACAAGAGGATTCGCCATTAGAGATTTCCAGGGAAAGACTGAATGTGTTTCTCAGGGATGCTACAGAAGGGCTTATTTTCTGGTAAAATTAGACTACATGCTCTCTGAAGTCCCTCCCAACTTAGGAGTCTGTGATCCCTGACCTTTGTAAATTTCTTTTTGTTTGAAGCTTAAGCTGAAAATATTGGATTTATTTAAAAACTGGGCCTATCTCTATGTGGGGTTTGAGTTATCCAGCCTGGCAAGATCTCTGTGTAGGAGGTCAATATAAAATAAAGACTTAGCACTTTGCTGTTAAAAATTTACACTTCAGTAGAGCTGTGATCTCATCAATGTGTCTACTCATGACAAAGTACAACCTTTACTCATCCTTTATAACTTTTGCTTTTGACCTCACATGAATCTACTACCTAAAGTGGTAGGGGGCCTCACTCTTAATCAGAGACTCGGTCTTTTCTTGTGTCATGAGCCCCTCTTAAAACTTGGTTCACAAAGCCTATGGACCCTTTCTCAAAATTCTATTTTTATTGCATAAAATAAAATATATAGGATTATACATATATTTTAGTGAAGAAATTATATTAAAATGACCTTTAAAATATTCTTTAAAAAAGCTAAGTTCATGTTCCGCAGGTTAAGAATTCTGGTGCCTTAATCTCTTGACATTTTTTAGATTACCAGTGGAACATGCCAGCTGTCCAATGGGCATCCCTGTTTCTCACTTCCTGCCTAGCTCACTTCCTTTTCTGGTCTTCCATCTTTGTATTGACACTCTATAAATAGCTTTTTCTGGGCAATGCATCCTTAGTGATTCTGTAGCGTACCTCCAACTAGTCAGTCTTTACAAAGCCATTTATTAAGTACTTACTATGAGCCAGAAACTGTGGTAAGCACTGGGGATACAAGGAAAGACAGTTCTTGTCATGATGAGCTTACATCTTGATGGAGGAGATACACAAAGATCTACAGAGAAGTCATATATGTGGGATAAATAGAGAGCAATACACAGAGGAAAGGCACTAGTATTAAGAAGAATTAGGAAAGACTTCCTGTACAAAGTGGGATTTTAGCTGAATCCAGGCAATCCCACAGATGGAGATGAGGAAGCAGAACATTTCAAGCATTGAGTAGAGCCAGAGAAAATGCTTGGGACTGAGGAATGGAGTGTGTTATTAGATGAAAAGCCAAGAGGCCAATGCCACTGTAGACTAAAGAGTACGTTTTGAGGAGGAAGGTCTGGAAAGTCTGGAAAGGTGGTAATGGTGGGCGGTAGGCTTCTGAAGGGCTTTGAATGGCAGAGGATTTCATATTTGATGCTGGAGGTGATAGGGAGCCACTGCAGTTTATTGAATAAAAGAATGACACTTCTCTATTGTCTTTTGGGTAACACACGACTTTTCAGAAAATGTGGAACTTCATTCCTTATAACTATAAAGTAGCTTATTATTAATAATAAAAGCTAATTTGTTTCTTTTTGAAAAGCATATTTGTTATAATTTATTGCCTATTTATAATAAATCAAATACGTTACGTGATTGCTGTTACATATTATATTCTGTCCTTTATAAAATGGTAACAAAAATAATAAGAGTTAACATTTAAAGAGTGCTTCCTACGTGACAGGCACTCTAAGTACTTTACAATTATTATGTCATTTGAGACTCACAACAACCCTGAGAGGCAAATGCTGTTATTATCCCCATTTTATAGATGAATCAATAGATGGAGTGAATTTAGGTTAAGTGATTTGTCTGGGGTCACACAGCTAGTAAGTGTTTGAAGCTTGGTTTGACCTCGGGTTTTCTTGGCCCCAGGCCCAGTGTTCTATCCACGTAGCAGCCTCATATAATTAATAGCAATGATATAAATTACTCAATAATTATTATGGCAATAATTTGGATTTTAGCATGGCACATTCCTCAAAATAGCTGCACGAAGCATAGAGGGCGTGATATAATCTAAAAGGAATTTTCTATTTAGTCTTTTTATTTTTGTCTGTCTCTGTAATGCAGAAACTCAAAGAGGTTAAAATTTTTTTTCAGGAAACATATTGGATATGAAAAAATATAATTTGAAAAGGACATTCATTTATATGGTCTTCTTTGGGCCCCACACTGCTAGAAAGCTCAGCTAAGTTGGTCTGCTATCCCTTAGCACTTGAGACTACCTCCCTGCTTTGGAAACATTCCATAACTGACTTCCCTTTGTCTTCATGGGACCCTGATTCTGGGAGAAGGTGAAATAAAAAAGAGGCTAGATTTTTAGGACCATAATAATGGTCTATAGACAGTGTGGTAGAACAGATAAGATAGGGAGGGGGACCTTGGACTCAAGAATAAATAGGTTGAGATCCCTTTTTAACACATTTGAGATGTCTGCAGGGCAAGTTACTCCTCTGTGCTACTGACAACTTTCTAAGATGATATACAGAAATGTAGGTTTGTAGTGAGTGATAGGAGGAGTTTCCACACTAGAGAGTTCCCCATTACTGTTCAACCAACAAGTATTTTTGAGCGCCTGGTACTCTGCAAGGGATGAAAAGACACAAGTAAAATCATTCTGGCTTCAGTCACTTTCTAGCTGTGTGACCCTGGGTAAGTCACTTAATCCTATTGCCTAGCCCTTGGCACTCTTCTGTCTTAAAATTGATAATAAGGTAAGGGCTTAAACATTTTTCTTTTAATCTCATAGGTCCAACCCTCTCCCCCCCCCCCCCCCCAAAAAAAAAAGAATCACATCAAAAAGCGAGTCCTTCAAGCCTATCAGTGGTCAATCAACAAGCTTTTATGGACCAGGTCTTGAGCTAATCTGGAGTTTTAAAGAGAAGAAGGAAATCGTTTCTGGCCCTAATCATGAAAGCTGCATTAATATACAATCCTCGTAGAAATCGTCAGCATCGTGCTCAAGGGAGACGGAGGCAGAATGAATTTGGGAGTGGGAATTAATTTTTAAAAGGGCATTGAAAGACCTACTTTCCTTGAAAAGTGGGCAGTGCTCACTGTGACCACAATAGGACATGGGATTCAAAATTCAAATGTAGGTGTGAGGCTGCTTCTTCCTTTTCTTAGCCGATGCAGCTTTTCCTTCTCATTACCTGGTTTTGGGGGGTGGAGGCAGGGAAGAAGCAATTTTGGAAGCTGAAATGGAAAATACAGGCAGCCTTAGTTGAAAAATGTCAATTCTTTTAGGCACTCTTTCATTATCAAGCTAGAGCAGATCTCTCTGGAAGCAGGACCATCATGTTTCGACTTCATTTCTTAATTGTTATTAGTGCCATTTTCTGATAGACTTCAACAAGAAATGGGTGGATGAATGAAGTGCTTACTGAGTACTTCCTAGGTGCCAGGCACTGTGCTAGTGGCTGAGGATGCTAATGTAAGAGCACAAGACAGATCCTTAAGGAGCATCCAGTCTCATGAGGAAAGAGAACACCTAATGGGGGAGGGTTTGAAAACGACCCAAAAGGAATATGAAGACCCAGGTCTGGGTGAGATGGGGGAAAAGCTCACCTATCAGAGGGCAGGGTCCAATGAGTGGGGACCAGGTTCTGATGGAGGAGGGTTAGAGAACAGGACATTTAGGAATGCTTTCTAGAATTGAATAAAATATGATTAATAATATCAATTATTCTTAATGATAATGTGCCTATTATTATTGTATATTAAAATGTATATTAGAACATTAAACTATTAATTAACCAATAATAAGTGATCATTAATAATGTATGATTATAACATCTAATAATATATTTATACAATGAAAAGAATGCCTTTTGTTTTCGTGTCACAATCGTTTCCAAACATTTCTTTCCCTTCTCTAGCAATGTCTTTCCTGGTTTAAAAAAAAAAAAAAAATATATATATATATATATATATATATATATATATATATATATATAGTGAGAGAGAGAGAGAGAGAGAGAGAGAGAGAGAGAGAGAGAGAGAGAGAGAGAGAGAGAGAGATTTTAGAAAAACCAGCCAATACAGCAATTATCTCTTCTAACATAAGCAATATTCCTTACCCATAGTCCCCCACTTCTTCACGGAATCTACTTCCACTAATTCTGAGTGCCACACTGTTTAGTTTCAGCTTTCTCCATTATCTGGACTTTTACGTTTGGAGGGCCTTCTGGGGGCGCTCTGAGTGACGTCAGCTGCCACCTAGGCTCTCCACACTGGGGCAGTCCCAGCGTCTTGGATGCATTGGAAAGCTTTGCTGAGACCTCGCGTCCCTGCGAGCTCTCCTAAAGGAAAGGATCTGTGGGAGGAAAAGCCTCTTTCTTCCAACCTGAATCGAGTTAGATTTGAGGAAATGGAATTTGCCGCCTCTAAGTGCAATAAGCTGGTCAGGGAGGACTCGTACCCCACACCTGCTCGGCTCCCCAGCAGTTTTCTGAATGGCTTTATTATCCCCCACGTGTTCCCCACTGGAGGCAGACAGCCGGCTCGTTCCTGCAGCGTTCGCTCGGGGGCCCAGCGAGGAAAGACACGAGTCCCATTCATGGCTCCCCACCGGATGCAGCCTATTCAGGAAACATCATATTCAGCCATCCTGAAGCTGTGTTTGTTTTTAGTGGCGGGTAGAAGGGCGAGATGAATGTCTGGGGCTTCAGGCGCACGTGCCCATCCCACTGGAAACCAGGCATGCAGACTTCCTGCTTGGGCACGTTTTGCTCCATCCCAGTTTCACCCTGTTTTGATATTCGGCCAGTTTGTCGAGGGCTGCCCGTCTTGGGTCTTGCTCCCCCTCTTCCAGGTTACACACCATATAAAACAGGTAGCTAAGTTGGGAGTTTTCCAACTGGAGCATCCCTGGAATGGGTGACTTCCTGCAATTCGTGGGGCAGGAGCAACTGTAGGAGAAAAAATGTGTGAACAGGAGAGCAGCCCTCCATATCCCTGAGACAATATGGTGAAGAGGAAAGAAGGCTCATTCTGGGTGGAGGGAAATGAGTTCAAATCCCACTGGCCCTTTGCCTCTTTCATTGGACTGGGAGATCCTTAAGAGCGGAGAAAGGCTTTTTCTCTCTTTGGATGCCCCCAGCACTAAGCACAGTGTACACAGCAGGCACTTAATGAGAGATCTGGACAGTATGAGTTCTTCACAGTCCCTTCCGGGACAACATTGCTGAATTTATTATCAATTCCTGTTGTGGGAGGACAGCCTTTGATTTCAATGGCCAGGAGCTTCCTGGTCACAGCAGATCTGATCTTCCAGAGCTAGCTGCAGGGTACCTTGCCACATTCAGTGACTTGCTCAGGATCACATGGCTAGCATGCCTTCAATTGCTTCTCTATCCAAATTTTCTTACATGAAAATACAATGAGAGCTGTTCTTGGGTCATTTTGACCCTCACAGAGAATGTATAGCCCATTGCTGATTGCTTTCAGACCTTTGCAAAATCAATGGAGAAAGCTACTTTCAAGCATTTTATGTGACAACAGTAATCCATGTTATTGACTTATAGGAGAAGTGCACCACATGCAGTAATGACAATAATAGCAGGC
The DNA here is from genome assembly GCF_027887165.1 of Monodelphis domestica. Taxonomy (NCBI): domain Eukaryota; kingdom Metazoa; phylum Chordata; class Mammalia; order Didelphimorphia; family Didelphidae; genus Monodelphis; species Monodelphis domestica. The sequence goes on along the minus strand of NC_077227.1, from coordinate 29,136,837 downwards.
ATTTGATGGGGAATGTTGCACAGATTTTCAATGGCTTTGCATATACTATCTCATTTGAGCCTCACAAAAAACACTGGTATTAGGATCTTCATTTTGCAGATGAGAAAACCCAGGTGCAGGAACTTACTCAGGGTCTTATAGCTAGTAAGCATGAGAGGGGAGATTCTAACCAAGACTTCCTCTCAGCAGTTCAGAGTTCTTTCGCTTCTGTGATGTTGCCTGTTGGTTGTGAGTAAACTAGATTAGAGGACAACAGATAGGAGTTGGAAAGGAATTCAGAAGCCATAGAATCCAAACCTTTCATTTTATAGTTGGGTACACTGAGGCACATAGAAGGTAAGGGACTTGCCTAGGGTTTCACAGTTAGTGCCCGAGATAGGATTTGTTACCAGACAGGTCTTCCTGACTACAAACCCAGAAGTCCTCGCACTGCCCTGTGTAGATGGCTATGCATAAGATTGTATGTTTGTGAATAGATGTTGTAAATTACACCCCAAATAGAAACACAGAAGAAAAACAATTGCTTGATCATATGGGTTGATGGGGGATGTAGACTCTAAATGCAAATATCAATAATATGGAACTAGGTCTTGATCAATGACACATGTAATACCCAGTGGAATTGCATGTGGGCTGGGGAGGAGGTGAAGGAAAGAACATGAATTTTGTAACCATGGAAAAATATTCTTAATTAATTAATCAAATAAAATTTTCCAAAATTTCAAAAAAATGAATTTTTAAAAAAAGACAATGAATGAATGAATGAATTACATCCCAAATGATCTTCCTGAAAATCAAATCAAATCATGCACAAGAGGCCAGTGGGGGTATAATAGAAAGTAAATTATTCTGAAGGGTGGATTAGAGCATGAAGAATTTATTATTCACAGCTTTACTACCAACCTGCTCTGTGACCTTGGATAAATCCCCTTACTTTTCTGAAACTGTTTCTCCCTGTTTAAAATAGTAGTGTGGGGAAAGTTGGTCAGTTTGCTGCATTCTGCTCTTTCATGCTAGGAGACCTTCCAGTGCGTGGTTTGTTTGCTGTATCCTTCCCATCCTGCATCATGCCCATTCTTATTGCCCAAGAGATGCCAACAGGTAAATGGGTACTCCCTGTGCCTCTTCCCAGCGGGGGCAGAAATATTAATACTTAGAGTGAAGGTAATCTGTGGAGTCCAAACTAAAATAGAAATGGGAATGCATTTCTTGGAGTGAACCAAATAAATTCAGAGAAATAGGGGCTCTGTGATCAGGATCCTAGTTTTCTTTGATTCCTAAATATATAATTTCTACCAAGATGTGGTTCTGTGTTCTCCATTTGTCCATGTGGAAGGGCTTAACTAATATATATTTTTAATTCTCCTTGGGATGTTATCTGGGTGCTTTCAGTTCCTAATCCAACAAGCATTTAAGCATTAGGAATAAATATAATGACAATAACAGAACCAGAATTAAGCCTTTACATCCCATTCTGGTAATCCAACATAGAAAAAATAAACTATCCATGATGATTTAGTCAAAGAGCAGTTGAGATTTTGGATAAAAGCCTCAGGTAGGAAACAAATCTTGATGTACACCTTGTTAAAAAGCTTGAGCTTATAAGAGGCAGATGTGTCTGGAGTGCATTTTAGACATTGGAGATGGTCATTGGAGGGAGGTTGGAAATGGAATGTTGAATCTTGGGAATAACTATTATGAGATTGATTGACTGGACTCTAGAAGGGGTGAGGGGGAGAATGGGAAATAAACTTGAAAAACTAGGCCAGAGGTAAATTATGAAGATTATTAGATGCCGTATTAAAATTGTATTTTATCTTAGAGATAGTAGAATCACTTAATGTCCCTGAGGAAGGAAAGGGGAGAGGGAAGGAAACAAGTATTTTAAAGCACCTACTGTGTACCAAGACCTGTGCTAGGCATTTAACAAATATATGTCTCAGTTGACCCTTAGTGCTACTATTATCCTTATTTTACATTTGAGGAAACTGAGGCAGACAGAGGTTAAGTGATTTTCCCATGGTCACATAGCTGATGAAATATTTGAAGTGGATTTGAACTCAGATCTTTTGCCTTCTATCCCAGAGTTCTATCCTCTGCTCTACCTAGCTAGCAAGAGAGGAATATGGTGAGATACTATATTTTAGGAAAATGATTTTGGTAGCCATAGAGAGGCTGATTTGGTAAAGGGACATGCAAAATTCCAATGAAGAGTTTATTGTAAAAGTCAAGGCAAGAAGAGTCAAGGGCTTGAGCTAGAGTGCAGAAGAAGCCCTGGGAAGGGAATATCAAATATGGCTCACAGTTTCCTTTACTATCTTCTTCCCAACACTTTGTTGGCTTCATGGCCAAAAGGTTCAGCTGGTAGCATTTTCTTTGAGCTGTTTACACTCAATATTTAAATACTGGGATCCTAAACATACTTTTTCTGTTAGAGCGAATGCTTTGGCTTTTGTTTTGTTTCCCATTTGGCTCCGTTCCAGCCTCACCACCTGTGAACCCCTGTGCATCTGAACAATAATGGGAAAATGGAACAGTTCCCCCTTCTGTGCTGGGATTGGTTAGTCGTATAGACTGCATGGGAATCAGCTGTACATATACCTTCCCAAAGCTATCCTTGCTGAGATTTTATCAGAAGCTTGAAAAGGGTCACAGATCAGCTCAAGAGTATTGGGTTTCAATAGGGAAAGCCCATGGTGGTGGTGGGAGGCGGGGGCTGCCCTTGCTAAATTATTGAAATTTTGATTTAACAAAGGTTTTTATGTCACCTCTTTGACATTCCCTTTACAGGATTCCTGCAGACAAAGTTGGCAGTAGTGATTTGGGCTCTCCAACTATACAAACAGATGGATTATGGGGGTGGGGAGTGCAAATTATGGGGAAGAGAGAGACAAAAATTATGTTTCATGGTTTAGTCCTCATTCTTCATTTTAGTAAGAGGTGGAGGTGGCCCTGGAATGGTGTTGTAAATTCTGAAAAAGAAAGAAAGAAAGAAAGAAAGAAAGAAAGAAAGAAAGAAAGAAAGAAAGAAAGAAAGAAAGGGAAAGAAGAAGAAAGAAAGAAAACCTTAAGCACATTGGGAATCCAGGGGGGAGAAAGAATTAATTAAAATAATAACTGACATTTTAAGGTCACAAAGCAATTTACTTCTTCATCTAGCTTGATCATTAAAGCCACTCTAGAATCTCCAGGCAATATTTTCCCCATTTTACAGAAAAAGGAAATGGAAGGACAGAGAAATCAAGTGACTTGCTCTAGATCACATAGCTAGTAAGAGTCTGAGGTGGGATTTGAACCTAGATTTTCCTGACTCCAAGACCTGCATTATAGGCAGCATGCATGCCATATTTGGGTCTGTTTCTTGCTTAGGCTCTTGTAAAGGAGCCAGGAAGACCAGAACACCCAGAGTCACACAGCTAATGAGTATCAAGGTTAACCTTGACCTTGGATCTTTCTGACTCTAAGCCCAACATCCTATTCATTATCCCAAATTACATCTACTCAGTATTCAAGGATCATTTAAGGAACTGACTCACTTAATAGAGATTCAAAGACCCAGTCCTATCTTCTTTTTTCAAAACAAATTTTCTCAATATCTTTTCTTTTTACATTGCTTAAAATTTCTTCCTCTATTCTCTTTTATTTCTCTCAGAGGAGAAAAGGTCATCTAATGATAAAGAATATTTTTAAGGAAAAAAGAAAAGAAAAAACTAACAAAATTAATATAAACATCAAAAAATAAATCTGACAATTTACACATTATTCTATTGTGGATCCCCCACTTTGAAAAGGAGTAAGAAAAGGGTTCTTCTTTATCTTCTTTGGGATCAAGTTTGTTCATTGTGACTTTGCAACATTTATTTTTAATTGTTGTGTATTTTCCCTTTCCCTTTACATTGTTATGGTCATTGTGTGTAGTTTTTTCTTAGTTCTGCTTACTTTACTTTGAATCAATTCGTGTAAGTCTTTTTGTGCTTCTCTGTATCCATTTTTTCCTGGAACACTATGCTATACTTTGTTTTGTCATTCCTCCATTGATGGATGTCTACTTTGTGTCCAGCTCTATGTTATTACGAAAGTTGTTGTGATAAGTATTTTGTGTAAAATGCGACCCTCCCACCCAGAAGACTTAGTCTCTCTACCTTGACTATCTTGGAAGTGCAGGGGCTACTCACAGACTTAAGCCCTCTACCAATCAGCATGCAAATGCTGACCTGCTGTATTTCTTAGAGACTTGCCATACTCATGCTGACTTTCCAATAGGTACCTGATTGCATGGCCTCCCTCAGCTCAGAATTTTTGAGCTCAAGAGATCTGCCAGTCTCAAACTCCCCAGTCCCTCAGATTACAGTGCCACAATCACGATGCTGTGGGTGGGCATTAAACAAATCAGTCACCTACTTGAGGTATGCCTATAGCAGTGATAACACTGGTACAAGATTTATGAACATTTTAACCACTTTGTTTACATAAATCTAGATAGCTTAGCAAAATGGTTATACTGAATTTACAGCTCAAAACAATGCACTTATGTGTGTGCCTGTCTTTCCAAAACCCTCAGACTTTCATATCTTTGATCACTTTGTTAATTTTCTGGGTATGATACGAAACCTTCAGTCCATCTTCTATCCATCTTCTAATATGACTTTGCAAGCAGGTAACAGGCCATATGGCAAAGAACTGGAGGATGGGTAGGCTTTCGTCATGTTGTCCCAACAATCTAATTTAACTTCCTCTAAATTTGTAGATCTAGCCTGGGGTCTAGTCACTATTTAATGAGATTGAGAGCTGGGAGAGACCTTTGAGATCATATAATTCACTTTCCTTTTAATTATTTCACAGATAAACAAGAGCAGAAAAGAGGAAAATGACCGGTCCAAAGCGTAGTAAATGTCAGAGATGGGACCTGAATCCAAGGTTCACCATACTGAGTCTTTCTGAACTAGGAATTGAGGCCTCTATTACCTGCCTATAGCCTTACTTCTCCAGGTGTATTATATATTAATGCCCACTACCCTTACTGGCCTTTTTGCTTTGTATCCCTCCTCATCCTTCATTTCCCCTAGGTTTTCCTGCAAGATGACTTTGGATTAGAAAGCAATATTCCCTACTCCTGGATGGCAAATTGTTCAGAGCCTTGTTCCTATTCTTTCTATCCAGCTCAGACAGCAGTTCTGTGCTCTTTGAAGTCTAGGTGGAATCATAGGGGTCCAATTTAGCCACTCAGTTATCTTCTTTTCCTTCTCTGCTGTGATCCGAACTCCAACCTGGCGTGTCTTGCTAATGGCCTGTTCTTCCTTTATATTCCTTAAGTGCCCATCATGATTGATTGTGTGTGGGTATCAGAGGATTTTGAGGAGAGGTGTAGTCAAGGGTATGTCCAGAAAATTTGACTGCTGTAGCATGAAGCAGTGGATAGCTAATTCTGTGACTCCTGAGTCGGGGAAACCAGGCTTCTAGCCCATCTGGGCCATCATAGTATTTGTGACTTTGGACAACCTCCTTGAGTTTCACATCTTCTATCTAGAAAATGGGGAGATTGTAATTGATGCCCACAGATTTGTACTCTGGCTATGGTTCTATCCACTTACTGTCATTTCTAGGTTCCATAAAGTCTTCTTCTAGGGCAGTCTAAGTTTTCTCTGAGATGACGGTGTGATTGGCCAGTGAAGGAAGCTCATGTGTTGGGGGCTCCCTTGAGAGACAGAGATTTCAGGACCAAAGACAGGACAATCTCACTGTGTTCCATGGTCAGACCTTGTCTGGGAAATTGTGTTCACTTTTCAGGGAAGAACATTGATAAGCTGGAGGGAGTTGACGAGGGTAACCGGGATGGCAAAGACCATGTCGTAGGAGTGGTTGAAGAAACTGGGATTATTTAGCCTGAAGAACAGACTGCTGAGGAGAAGGTTTGGGCATGATAGCTGTGTTCAGTTATTGGAAGGGTAGGCAGGTGCAAGAGGGATTAAGCTTGTTTTGTTTGGCCCAAATGGGTAGGACCAGGAAGATAGGGTAGGAAATAGGAGTTGCAAAGGAGCCAAGATGGGGTCAATTCAGAAATACATCCAAACAAACACAAAAAGAAAAATAAACTTTCTACTCATGAGAACATCCCAGAGTGCAATGGGATGCCTCCTTGTCCCCGAAGGACTTCAAGCAAAGCTGTATACTGACTTGTCAGGTTTGGGTTGGATTTGATGGTCTGTGAGCTTCCTTCCAATTCTCATCCTCTAGGCCACTGAGTAAAACCCCAAATGCCTGATGGAGCAAGCATTCGGTCATGGGGATGGCCTTAAATCCTTTTCAATATATGGAGAGTTAGAGAAAGAAAACAGGAGATTTGCTTTCCTGAAACCCCATTGTTCATCTCATCCTTTGAATCCAGGTCATTTCAGTCCTATTTCAATGAATTTTTCAAATTTAGGATCCAATGAATGGTGGATTCTCAGCAGCTGATTCAATGAAGGCCCCAGGAATTCATATTTGGAACACCTGACAGTGCAGGAAATATATTAGACCAGTGAAGACAATCCCCCCCCCCCCATCCCCCAGGAAAGCCTTTAACAGAGTGGCATTTTTCTGACCTCCAAGAAAAAATAAATCCTCACTATGCTAATGACCAAGGAGGTCTGTAAATAAATTCGGGAGCAGTTTGCTGACTAAACATCTTGGTTTTTTCCCCATGTGGACATGATTCTCCTTCACTTGATTCCAGGTGATTAGTGGGCAAGGTTTTAGGAACTGAATACAAGGCTGGGAGTCAAAGTTATTCATGTTTTACTCGGTGATTTTTTAAAAAGGCAAACCATGGACAAAATGACAGTTTCACCATTTACAGTTATTGATGAGCCATAGCTATGGTGAAGTGGATAGAAGGCCAGTGGATTCACAAATCTGAGCCCAAATCCAGTTTTGTCACAAGCTAACTGGACAAATGACAGCCTCTCTGGGGCTTATTTGCTTATCTTGAACATAAGGGGGTTGGACCAGACACTCTCCAGGGTGTCCTTTAGCTCAAAATCAATGATGCTGAGATCTGTCAAAAAGTACTTTAGAGCTGTAATATGGGATGGCAACCTTCCAGTATTGTTTATGAAAGGCAGTCTGGCACAGTGGATGGAGGACTGGCGTTGGGGTCAAAAAGATCTAAATGGAAGCCTTACCTTCAGAGAGGCTGAATTTTCACCAGCAAGTCATGGCTTCTCATCGTCTTAGGTAGCTCTCTTAAATATGTTATAGCTGAGTTGTGAATCTGCATTGGAGAAGGGAGTTTCCATACTAGAAGATGTTCACATTGACCAAAACACCAATCTAGCCACCTCCTCCTGCCCCAGCCATATACATGTGTATGTTAGCCTAGTATTACTTATACCATTATCTATTATGTATTGTAATGCATTGTATCTTTCCATAATTATATATATATATATACATATATAATCTTTATTTAAATCTTAAGCTCTATCTTGATCTCCATTTCTATCATCTATTCTTAGAAACTCTGAAGTGAAAAGCTATAATTGCCCAGATGGTTATTAAAACTGATTAGTTCCCAGTGAAGAATTCTAATCAGAAAAGTCCACAGATAGGCTGGCTCTTGTCCGTGTGCTAATACTGCACCATACGAAAATCCTAAATTTGTAATTTTCATCCCCTTTAAAAAAGGATCAGGGACAACATTCTGTAAGTGAAATAGAAAATATTTTTGTTGCAAAACTGATGAAAAAATAGTAATACCTTGATTTAGGCATACTTTATTAAAGTCATCAATGTGGCACTGGTGTGAGGAAGGCATGAGTTCAAATCCAGTCTCAGACATTTATTGGCTCTGTGACCCTGAGGAAGTCACTTAATCCTGTTTGCCTCCATCTCCTCATCTGTAAAGTGTGCTAGGGAAGGAAATGGCAAACCACTCCAGCATATTTGCTAAGAGAATCCCAATTGGGGTCACAAAGAGCTGGAAATGACTGAAATGACTGAACAACATATTAAGGGGGTATTGTATGACAGAAATAGCCCTAGAGTTGCAGATGATAAGGACATGAGTTCAAATCCTGCCACTGACATTTACTATGTACACCTGGACAAAGTACTTAATTTGTATGAACTTCAATTTCTTCCTCTTTCATACTTGTAAGGTTTATCGTAGTGGGTTGTTAAGTGGGCCAAATAAGAGAATGGAGATAAAGCTCTTTTAAAAATATCAGTTATTGAAAAACAGAACTTCCGGTCAAGATGGTGGTGTAGAAGCAGCAAAAGTTCAGACCTCGGAAACCCTTCCTTACCAATCGCAAACAGAGTGCTCCTAGGACACCGAAATTCAAGATGAACAACAGGATAGACCTGTGAAACCCTCTGCCTGGACCTGAATCAAAAGGTACAGCACCCCAAAATCCAGAACCCTAGATCACTCAGATCTAAGGGGTAAGCAGAAGGAAGGTCCCAGGACCCATCCCCCCCAACCCAGAGTGCTAAGCCCACGGCAGCAGCAGGAACCTCAGGGCTCTGAGGACTCACCTTGAAAGCAACCTGAGCCATTCTCCAGGGCACCCAACAGAAATGGCAGGGAAACATAGAGAAAAGGGGGAAGCCTGTAGCCCCCTGGCTGGGTCCTTCCATCTGAGTCTCAAGGGAGGTCCCAGCTTTAGGGCACCAGCTGAACCCAATCCCATCAGGATCCCTCAGAGCTACTGAAAGGACAGAAAACTCAGGGCTGGCAAAGGGGTTGCTCAGAAGAGCTTACCTTGAAAGTAACCCAGGCCAGTCTCCGGGCATTCAACACAGACTGTGGAGGAGGAGGTTGTTTTTTTTCTTCCTTTTTTTGGCTCAGGGATCATTCTGCCTATACCACCTGAACCTAATCCCATCAGGAGCCCTCAGAGCTTCTGAAAGAACAAAAACCTCAGGGCTGGTGAAGGGCTTACCTTGAAAACAACCTGGGCCAGTCTCCAGGCATTCAACACAGATTGTGGAGGAGGAGGTTCTTTGCTTCAGGGCTCATTCGGCCCAAACCAGGTGAATCTAATCCCATCAGGAGCCCTCAGAGCCAAGGCAAGCCATGACCCCTCCCCAATTAGAGAGCTGGGTCTTCTGAAAGAACCAGCTGAACCTAATCCCATCAGGAGCCCTCAGAGCCCAGGGAGGCCACGGACCTCCCCCCTTAGAGAGCAGGGTCTTCTGAAAAAAAAAAAAACAGAAACCTAGAGGCAAAGTCAAGATGGTAGTCTAGAAGGAGCATAGACCTGGGAGCCTGGCCAGAGCTTTGGAGATCCTCTATATTTGCTCCAGCTGTCTAGGAAGTTTAAAACTCAGAGTAAACCCAGCCCAACTAAGCAGAACTCAATCCCATCAAAAGTCTCCAGAAGGCAGGGAAGCCCAGGCTCGCCACCCATCCTCATTGACTGCTGGACTTTAAGCCAATCAAAAGCCTCCAGAGGACAGGGAAGCTCAAACCCCCAATAACCCTCCCCCAGAGACTACACCAAGAGATTCTGTTAAAGCTCCAAGAGGGGAGACTGATAGAAGTCCCCCCAAAAAACAAAGAAAATGAGAGGAGCAAGAGCACAGACAAATATGGGGAGTAAAGAAGGGGTGAATTTGAGCAAACAACAGAAAAAGAAGAAACTACAATAGACAGCTATTACTCAGCAAATGGAACAGAGGGGGAGAGATCAGCAAACGATAAACCAGAAATCCCAGCGAATTAGATACAGGCTGTGGAAGAACTCAAAACACAACTAAGAAAGGCTGAAGACAGTTGGGAAAAGGACTTAAAAATCAAGATAAGTCATCTGGAAACAGAGGCACTTGAACAAAAACAAGAAAATAGTGTCCTGAAAGCCAAAATCATCCAGCTGGAAAATGAGGCAAAGGAGATGAAAGATAAGGCAAAGGAGATGAAAGATGAGGTAAAGAGGATGAAAGACAATCTTCAAAGACAATCAGACCAGAAGGAAAAAGACGACCAAAAAGCTAGAGATGAAATCCAATCTTTAAGAACCAGAGTAAAACAACTAGAATCAAGTGACCTCACAAGGCAGCAGGACACTATAAAACAAAACAAAAGGAATGAAAAAATTGAGGAAAATGTGAAGCATCTCATTCACAAAACAGACGATTTAGAAAATCGTTCAAGAAGAGACAATTTAAGAATAATTGGACTACCAGAAGACCACGACAAAAGAAAAAGCCTGGACATAATACTAGAGGAAATTATCCAGGAAAACTGTCCCGAGATCCTAGAACAAGAGGGGAAAGTGGAGATTGAAAGAATCCACAGATCACCCCCTGTATTTAATTCCCAATTGACAACACCAAGAAATGTTATTGCCAAATTCAAAAACAATCAGATGAAAGAACAGATATTACAAGCTGCCCGGAAGAAGCCATTCAGATACCATGGAAACACAGTGAGGATAACACAGGATCTGTCTGCATCCATACTGAAGGACCGAAAGGCATGGAATATGATATTCCGGAAAGCAAGGGAACTAGGTCTACAGCCAAGAATAAAATACCCATCAAAACTGACTATTTTCTTACAGGGGAAAGTATGGTAATTTAATACAACAGAAGAGTTCCAAGAATTCATAAATAAAAGACCAGACCTGAACAGAAAATTTGAAGTCCAACCACAGAACTCAAGAGAATCATCAAAAGGTAATTAATAAAGAGGGGAAAAGAAAAACAACAACAACAAAAAAAAGTTTTTTAAGAGACTCAATAAGTTAAAATGATATGTATCCCTATAAGAAAAGAGGTCATTGGTAACTTAAAAACTGTTGCTATCACCTGAGCAGCTAGAAGAACTACACTCAGAGGGAACAGTGACAAACTGTATAGGATGAAAGGACAAGACATTAATAGATACATAGATATATGCATGCATAAATACATATATATATATATACATGACTAAAGCTAAAAAAGAAAAGAGGTTATGAGTAAAAGAAATGGGAAAAGAAACAAATGGGGGTAAATTGATATGTCACAAAGTAGCTCATGGCGGGAGAGGGGAGAACATCGATACAATGGAAGGGTAAAGAGGTTGGAGATAGGAAATACTCAACTCTTATGTGCTTTGAAACTGACCCAAAGAGGGAAGAACAATCCAATCCATTGGGGAAGAGAATAGATTTGCACCCTATAGGGGAGTAGAAGGGTAAAAAACAGACTGGTGGGGAGGGAAGCAGTACAAGGGAGGAAGAGGGTGGCGGGGAATTTTAAAAAGACTACAGGGGAAAATAAGGGAGGGAATGAGAAGGGAGGGGGATAGAAAGGGAAGTACAAGAGGGACTGATTTAAAGTAAATCACTGGACTAAAAGGTAGAGCTGAAGAAGAAAGGTTAGAATTAGGGAAGGATATCAAAATGCCAGGGAGTCCACAAGTGACAGTCATAACTTTGAACGTGAATGGGATGAACTCACCCATAAAACGTAGACGAATAGCAGAATGGATTAGAATCCAAAACCCTACCATATGTTGTCTTCAAGAAACACACATGAGGTGGGTAGACACCCACAAGGTCAGAATTAAAGGATGGAGTAAGACCTTCTGGGCCTCAACTGACAGAAGGCAGGAATGGCAATCATGATATCTGATAAAAAAGCAAAAATAGACCTGATCAAAAGGGATAGGGAAGGTAATTATATTTTGTTAAAAGGGACTTTAGATAATGAGGAAATATCACTAATCAGCATGTATGCACCAAATAATATAGTACCCAAATTTCTAATGGAGAAACTAGGAGAATTGAAGGAAGAAATAGACAGTAAAACCATATTAGTGGGAGACTTGAACCAAACATTATCAAATTTAGATAAATCAAATAAAAAATAAATAAGAAACAGGTAAAAGAAGTGAATGAAATCTTAGAAAAATTAGAATTAATAGACATATGGAGAAAAATAAATAGGGATAAAATGGAATACACCTTCTTCTTAGCACCACATGTCACATTAACAAAGGTTGACCATACATTAGGTCACAGAAACATGTCACACAAATGCAGAAAAGCAGAAATAATAAATGCAGCCTTTTCAGACCACAAGGCAATAAAAATAATGATTAGTAATGGTACATGGAAAACCAAATCAAAAACTAATTAGAAATTAAACAATATGATACTCCAAAATCTTTTAGTTAGAGAAGAAATCATAGAAACAATTAATAATTTCATCGAGGAAAATGACAATGGCAAGACATCCTTTCAAACCTTTTGGGACACAGCCAAAGTGGTAATCAGAGGTAAATTCATATCCCTGAGTGAATATATTAACAAACTAGGGAGAGCAGAGATCAATCAATTTGAAATGCAAATAAAAAATCTCGAAAGCGACCAAATTAAAAAACCCCAGCAGAAAACCAAACTAGAAATCCTAAAAATTAAGGGAGAAATTAATAAAATCGAAAATGATAGAAATATTGATTTAATAAATAAGACAAGAAGCTGGTACATTGAAAAAACAAACAAAATAGACAAAGAACTGGCCAATCTAATTTAAAAAAGGGAGGAAGAAAAGCAAATTAACAGCATTAAAGATGAAAAGGGGGACATCACCTCCGATGAAGAGGAAATTAAGGCAATCATTAAAAATTATTTTGCCCAATTATAAGGCAATAAATACACCAATTTAGGTGATATGGATGAATATATACAAAAATACAAACTGCCTAGACTAACAGAGGAAGAAATAGAATTCTTAAATAATCCCATATCAGAAAATGAAATCCAACAGGCCATCAAAGAATTTCCTAAGAAAAAATCCCCAGGACCTGATGGATTCACCAAATTGATGAATTCTCTCAAACATTCAGAGAACAATTAATCCCAACACTATACAAACTATTTGACATAATAAGCAAAGAGGGAGTTCTACCAAACTCCTTTAATGACACAAACATGGTACTGATTCCAAAACCAGGCAGGTCAAAAACAGAGAAAGAAAACTATAGACCAATCTCCCTAATGAATACAGATGTAAAAATCTTAAATAGGATACTAGCAAAAAGACTCCAGCAAGTGATCAGAAGGGTCATTCACCATGATCAAGTAGGAGTTATACCAGGGATGCAGGGCTGGTTCAACATTAGGAAAACCATCCACATAATTGACCACATCAACAAGCAAACCAACAAGAACCACATGATTATCTCAATAGACGCAGAAAAAGCCTTTGATAAAATACAACACCCATTCCTATTAAAAACACTAGAAAGCATAGGAATAGAAGGGTCATTCCTAAAAATAATAAACAGTATATATCTAAAACCATCAGCTAATACCATCTGCAATGGGGATAAACTAGATGCATTCCCAATAAGATCAGGAGTGAAACAAGGATGCCCATTATCACCTCTACTATTTGACATTGTATTAGAAACATGAGCAGTAGCATTTAGAGAAGAAAAAGAAATTGAAGGCATCAAAATAGGCAAGGAGGAGACCAAGTTATCACTCTTTGCAGATGACATGATGGTCTACTTAAAGAATCCTAGAGATTCAACCAAAAAGCTAATTGAAATAATCAACAACTTTAGCAAAGTTGCAGGATACAAAATAAACCCACATAAGTCATCAGCATTTCTATATATCTCCAACACAGCTCAGCAGCAAAAACTAGAAAGAGAAATCCCATTCAAAATCACCTTAGACAAAATAAAATACTTAGGAATCTATCTCCTGAGACAAACACAGTAACTATATGAACACAACTACAAAACACTCTCCACACAACTAAAACTAGACTTGAGCAATTGGAAAAACATTAACTGCTCATGGATAGGATGAGCCAATATAATAAAAATGACCATCCTACCCAAACTTATTTATCTATTTAGTGCCATACCCATTGAACTACCAAAAATTTTCTTTACTGATTTAGAAAAAACCATAACAAAGTTCATTTGGAATAACAAAAGATCAAGGATTTCCAGGGAAATAATGAAAAAAAAACACAAATGAGGGGGGCCTTGCAGTCCCAGACCTCAAACTATATTACAAAGCAGCCGTCATCAAAACATTTTGGTAGTGGCTAAGAGACAGAAAGGAGGATCAGTGGAATAGACTCGGGGCAAGCGACCTCAGCAAGACAGTATACAATAAACCCAAAGATCCCAGCTTTTGGGACAAAAATCCACTATTTGATAAAAACTGCTGGGGAAATTGGAAGACAGTGTGGGAGAGATTAGGAATTGATCAACACCTCACACCCTACACCAAGATAAATTCAAAATGGGTGAATGACTTAAACATAAAGAGGGAAACCATAAGTAAATTGGGTAAACACAGAATAGTATACATGTCAGACCTTTGGGAGGTGAATGACTTTAAAACCAAGCAAGACATAGAAAGAATCACAAAATGTAAAATAAGTAATTTTGACTACATCAAATTAAAAAGCTTTTGTACAAACAAAACCAATGTAACTAACATCAGAAGGAAAACAACAAATTAGAAACCTCTGACAAAGGTTTAATTACTCAAATTTATAAAGAGCTAAATCAATTGTACATAAAGTCAAGCCATTTCTTCAATTGATAAATGGGCAAGGGACATGGATAGGCAGTTTTCAGATAAAGAAATCAAAACAATTAATAAGTACATGAAGAAGTGTTCTAAATCTCTTATAATCAGAGAGATGCAAATCAAAACAACTCTGAGGTATCACCTCACACCTAGCAGATTGGCTAACATGATAGCAAAGGAAAGTAATGAATGCTGGAGGGGATGTGGCAAAGTAGGGACATTAATTCATTGCTGGTGGAGTTGTGAACTGATCCAACCATTCTGGAGGGCAATTTGGAATTATGCCCAAAGGGCGATAAAAGAATGTCTACCCTTTGATCCAGCCATAGCACTGCTGGGTCTGTACCCCAAAGAGATAATGGAGAAAAAAGACTTGTACAAGAATATTCATAGCTGCGCTCTTTGTGGTGGCCAAAAATTGGAAAACGAGGGGATGCCCATCAATTGGGGAATGGCTGAACATATTGTGGTACATGTTGGTGATGGAATACTATTGTGCAAAAAGGAATAATAAAGTGGAGGAATTCTATGGAGACTGGAACGACCTCCAGGAAGTGATGCAGAGCGAGAGGAGCAGAACCAGGAGAACATTGTACACAGATACTAATACACTGTGGTATAATCGAACATAATGGACTCCTCCATTAGTAGCGGTATAATGTCCCTGAACAATCTGTAGGGATCTAGGAGAAAAAACACTATTCATAAGCAGAGGACAAACTGTGGGAGTAGAAACACCGAGGAAAAGCAACTGCCTAACTACAGCGGTTGAGGGGACATAACAGAAGAGAGACTCTAAACGAACACTCTAATGCAAATACTAACAACATAGCAATGGGTTCGAATCAAGAACACATATGATACC
Source organism: Monodelphis domestica (assembly GCF_027887165.1). Classification (NCBI taxonomy): domain Eukaryota; kingdom Metazoa; phylum Chordata; class Mammalia; order Didelphimorphia; family Didelphidae; genus Monodelphis; species Monodelphis domestica. Next base: position 29,121,444 of record NC_077227.1, on the reverse strand, counting down.
CAGTGGAATCATGTGTCAGCTACGGGGGGTTGGGGGGGGAGGAAAAGAAAATGATCTTTGTCTTGAATGAATAATGCATGGAAATGATCAAATAAAATATTATAAAATTAAAAAATATACATCAGTTATTAATAATAGGTTGTCTAATTTGGAAGGAAAAGTCGAATCCTTTACAGACATTGGATTAAACTTAGACCAACCTTTTGAACTTTGACTCTCTTGTTTTTGTTCATGAAGTCCCAGGAGACCTGATGTGCCACAGTTCAGGAGAAGATGTGCATTTTGCTTCATGACAATATGGTGGGTGGGCACCTTCAAGAGTGTTTTCATTACATTCTTAAGTTGAATTCTTTTTTACCATGATGTGCAGCAGTAATTTACTAAATGGTTCCCTGTTTGCCAAAAAAGGCTGCCAACCAATTGGCATTTTTCTGACCTCCAAAGTGGAATAAATCCTTACCATACTAATGACCAAGGACCATGGTGTGCCACTTTGCAAACAGGAAATAAACAAATGACTGGTCCATTGGATAGAACCCTGGATTTATAGACAGTGATCCTAGGTTTGAGTTTCTAACAGATCAAATGGCCAATCTAGGATGACCTTGGCTAATTTAGTCAACTTCTTTGGGATTTATTTTCCATCTCTACAAAAAGGGAGTGGGGAGGAATGTTTAAATCAATCCAAAGAACATTTAATAATTATTCTATGCACTAGGCATTTTTCTTAGTTTTATGGACACAAAACAATCCCTACCCTCAAGGAACTTACATTCTAGTAGGGATGAACAATAATATGCATACAGGTAAATATAAAATTCTTGGGAGGAAGAGACTATAAGAGTTGGGGAAATAAAGAAAACTCTCATAAGAGGAGACACTTGAACCAAGATTTGAAGGAAGCTAGAGATTTTAAGAGAAGAGATCATGAAATGTAGTCTATACAAAGACTTGGAGATAGAAGATGAATGGTGTATATGAAGATCAAGCGAGAAGGTCAATGCAAAATTCTGTGATAGAGGATATAAAGATTAAAAAAAAAATGCCTGTCCTTGAGGAGTTTACATTCTTCTATTCTTTCAGCTCTAAATCTACCATCCTATGAGAAACAGAAGAACCTGACAGGGTACTTATAGTGTCCTAGTCTTTATTTTTTCTTCATTTTTCTAAACCCTTACCTTCTGTCTACTAAATACCAATTCTGAGACAGAGAATAATAAGGGCTGTCCAATGGGAGGTTAAGTGAATTGCTCAGGGTCAAACAGTTAAGAAATGTCTGAGGTAAGATTTGCATACAGGACCCTGCCATTTCAAACCTGGGGCTCTATCCACTATGCTACCTAGTTGTCCCTACTCTCTTGTTTAAAAAAAGATTTAATTTTGCCAATTATATATAATAATTTTTCCATATAAGTTTTCTGAAGTTATAAGATACAAATTGTCTCCTTCCTTCCCTTCCCTCCCCTTTCCTAGTAATGATAAGCATTTTGATCTGGGTTATAAATGTATTATCATGCAAAACCCATTTTCATATTGCTCATTGTCATAAATAATACTCCTATACAATTAAAGTTCCACATTAAAAACTCAAATAAACTAAAGTGAAAATTAGTATCCTTTGATCTGTATTCTGATTCCAACAGTTTCTCTTGAAGTGAATAGCATCCTTTGTCATGAATCCTTCAGACTTGTCCTGGATCATTGTATTACTGAGAATAGCTAAGTCTTTCACAAATGATCATTTCATATTTTTGCTGTTACTATGTATAATATTCCTCTGGTTCTGCTTATTTCACTCTGCATCAATTCATGCAGATCCTTCTAGCTCTTGATGAAATTGTCCTATACATCATATCTTATAGCAGGATATTATTCCATCAACATTATATTTGTTCAACCATTTTTAGATATCCCTTCAATTTCCAATTCTTTGCCAGCACAAAAAGAGGTGCTATATTTTTGTACACTTGGTTTCTTTTACTTTTTTAATCTCTTTGGGATACAGACCCAGTAGTGATATCATAGGATCAAAGGGTTTTCACAATTTTACAGCCTTTTGGTATATCAATAATTACATGAAAAAAGTTCTAAAGCATTCTTTATTAGAGGAGTGCAAATTAGAACAACTTTGGGGCACTACCTCACACCTATCAGATTTGCCGATAAGATGAGAAAGGAAACTGATAAGTGTTGGAGGGGATGTTGCAAAATTGGGGTACTATTGCATTATTGGTGAAGCTGTGAACCGATCCAACCATTCTGGAGGACAATTTGAAACTATTTTGATTACATTAAATGAAAAAAAAAATTTGTACAAATAAAACCAATAGAGCCAAAATTAGAAGGGAAGCAACAAGTTGGGAAAAAAAATCTTTATAACAAAAACCTCTGACAAAGGTCTATTTACTCTATATAAGGAGCTAAATCAACTGTACAAAAAAAAAAATCAAGCCATTTCCCAATAGATAAATGGGCAAGGCACACGAATAGGCAATTTTCTGATTAAGAAATCAAAACTATCAATAAGCACATGAAAAGGTGTCCTAAATCTCTTATAATTAGAGAAATGCAAATCAAAACAATTCTGAGGTACCACTTCACACCTAGCAGGCTTTCTAACATGATAGTAAAGGAGGATAATAAATGTTGGAGGGGATATGGCAAAATAGGAACATTAATGCATTGCTGGTGGAATTGTGAATTGATCCAACCATTCTGGATGGCAATTTGGAACTATGCCCAAAGGACTTTAAATGACTGCCTGCCCTTTGATCCAGCCATACCACTGCTGGATTTATACCCCAAAGAGATAAGGGAAAAAGATTTATACACAAAGATTTATAGCTGCGCTCTTTGTGGTGGCAAAAGATTAGAAAATGAGGGGATGGCCTTCAATTGGGGAATGGCTGAACAAACTGTGGTATCTGTTGGTGATGGAATACTATTGTGCTCAAAGGAATAATAAAGTGGAGGAATTCCATGGGGACTGGAACAACCTCCAGGAATTGATGCAGAGTGAGAGGAGCAGAACCAGGAGAACATTATACACAAAGACTGATACACTGTGGCATAATCGAATACAATGGACTTCTCTACTAAGCAGCAATGCAAAAGAATACAGGACAATTTTGAGAGACTTATGAGAAGGGATGCTGTCCACATCCAGAGAAAGAATTGTGGGAGTAGAAACAGAGAAGAAAAACAACTGCTTGATCACATGAGTCAATGGGGATATGATTGGGGATATAGACTCTAAATGATCATTCTAGGGAAAATATCAATAATATGGAAACAGGTTTTGATCAGTAACACATGTAAAACCCAGTGGAATTGAGCATTGTCTATGGGAGTGGTATGGGAGGAGGGGAGGAAAAGAACATGAATCACATAACAATGGATTTTTTTCTTAATTGATTAAATAATTTTTAATATATAAAAATCATTTTACAATTTGTAATATTCTCACACTTGCTATGTCTTAAATTCTTTCATTTTCCATAGATCTGACAGTTATACTAATCTATGTTCACTTAATTTACTTATAGTTTCCTTTTTTATTTAAGTTATTTACCTAGTCTGAATTTATCTTGGTGTAGGGTGTGAGATATTGATCTAAACCAAATATCTCCCATACTGTTCTCCAATTTTCAGCAGTTTTTGTCCAAAAGTGTATTTTTGTCCCAAAAGATGGGATCTTTAAGTTTATTGAACACTATGTTGCTGAGAACATTTACCCTAACTCTATTCTATTGATTCTCCTTTCTGTCTCTTAGCCAGTACCATATTGTTTTCATGACCATTGCTTTAGAGTATAGTTTAAGATCCAGTACTGCTAGACTCATGCCATTCACATTTTTCATTACTTCCCTTGATATTCTTGATCTTTTGTTCTTCCAAATGAACTTCGTTATGATTTTGTCTAATTCAGTAAAAAAAAATGTTTCTTGGTAGTTTTGATTGGTATGGCACTAAATAAGTAAATTAATTTGGGTAGGATTGTCAATTTTATTATATTAGCTCTTCTTACCCATGAGCAGTTAATGTTTTTCCAATTGTTTAGATTTAGTTTTAGTTGTGTGGAGAGTGTTTTGTAGTTGTGTTCATATAGTTCCTGTGTTTGTCTCAGCAGATAGATTCCTAAGTATTTTATTTTGTCTAAGGTGATTTTAATTGGAATTTCTCTTTCTAATTCTTGCTGCTGAGATGTGTTGGAGATAAATAGAAATGCTGATGACTTATGTGGGTTTATTTTGTATCCTGCAACTTTGCTAAATCTGTTGATTATTTCCATTAGCTTTTTTGTTGATTCTCTAGGATTCTTTAAGTAGACCATCATGTCATCTGCAAAGAGTGATAGCTTGGTCTCCTCATTGCCAGTTTTAATACCTTCAATTTCTTTTTTCTTCTCTAATTGCTACTGCTAGGGTTTCTAGTACAATGTTAAATAATAGAGGTGATAATGGGCATCCTTGTTTCACTCCTGATCTTATTTGGAAGACTTCTAATTTATCTCCATTGCAGATGATACTTGCTGATGGTTTTAAATAACTACTGTTTATTATTTTTAGGAAATGCCCCTCTCTTCCTATACTTTCTAGTGTTTTCAATAGGAATGAGAGTGCCTTTCTTCAGAAGAGAAAAGGATGATTCTCCTGCTCTGTACAGGGATCCCTGGAGGCATCCTCCAATCTTTGGCGCCTCTAGGTGTTTTTGGTCTGAGGATACCCAGTCATAGGAGGACTCTGATAAGCTCTCCCTAGGCTGAGGCACATTTTATATGTCTATAACAGCTGAATAATATAAAAAAGAAATAACCCCAATGCCCAAAGCACTTGGCACCTAATTTGATGTTTTCCATAGATTTTACATACATTGATAGTTATCTCTCCAATATCCTAGAAAGATTGGGAAGGGAAGAGGTCACAGAGGCAGCTGGATTCTGATTTTTGGTGCAAGTATACATGGGAGACAAATTACCTCTCTTGTCCTTTTCCAAGATGATTTCAGTAATTTTCGGGCTATTATCCCAGTAAAATGCCCTTCATCTTGATCTGTCTGTAGGATACATCAGGTCTCCCCAGCTCAGAACTTGCTGAGGTTGAACTCTGTTCTAAGGACATAATTTTGCTCCATTGCAGACTCATAATGTTGGAATTACTGTACGTGGCCACTTTTAGCAGGAAGAATGGCACAGCTGGATGTCTAATTGGGGGTTAGAAGGATGACGTCAGGGTCATCTGGCTGCCAGTAATCTTCCTAGTCCAGCAAGTACTCTGGCTGGGTTGGGCCATGATAATATGGGTTGTAGGTAATAGGTATGTTCCTCTTATGGAGTCCTTGAGCACAGGGATCTTAGAAATGTTTTTTGCAAACATTAATTAAGCCTCTCTACATCCCCATTAGGCAGATGAGTATTGTAACACCACATGTTTTTTTACAAATTCTTTAAATAAAAATAGTGAGAGATTAAATTTCCTTGGCTTATGGTAAATAACAGAGTAAACTACACATTCAGATAACGTTAGTGCAGATCAGTTTAATTATCAATGATTAAGAATATACTATGTGCCAGGGTTTGTGCTAGGTACTGAGAATACGAAGAGAAAATCTCTTCCTTCTTCTTTAGAATCTATGCTGTTATTGGGTCCAAGGCAGAAGAGTGGTAAGAGTTAGGCAATAGGGATTAAGTGATTTACCCAGGATCACACATCTAGGAAGTGTGTGAGGTCAAATTTGAGCCCAGGACCTCCTATTTCTCAGTCTGGCTCTCAATCCACTGAGCCATCCAGCTGCTCCTTGATATTCTTCTTATGATGTTGATTTAAATGACACTTCTGATCAGTTTTTGAGTTTTCACTCATCTCATTAATTTGATGGGGTTACTGGATGGGGAACCTCCAAGACCACCTCTCTGGGAGTTTGGCTTCCATACCAGCCAGTCTGCTTCTTGATTGAGTTCAATGACGCTCCATCTATTTTTGAAGAATCATGTCTTCTGTGGTCTATAAAAGTCAGTCATGAAACATCATATTCTACACTGAATGTATTTTCAGGAGTTGTAGCTACTTTTTGAGAAAGACAATCCATTAAGATTTCCCTTGTGGCTCACTTCAAGATAGGAGCAGTGAATCAAAGAGAGAAATGGACCCATTTTTTGTCTGACCCCTAAAATTGAACCAGGTCACTTTGAACATAGAATCCTAGCTTGGGTCACCGGCAAATAAATAAAATAAAATATAATATAATGAGAATCCTCTAGGAGTTGAGTAGACAATTTTAGACTGCAAGTTCTTTAGTGGACAGGGACTATGTGCCTTATATTGTGCCTCATCAAATTATAAATTGCTAGAGCTTGGGGGAAGTTTTAGAGAATTTCAGCAGATTTTCTCAATTCTAGATGAGGAAATTGATCTCCAAGAAGCTTGATAGTTCTATGCCAAGACAGAATTTAGAGGTTAATTAATATGGAAATATTTAACCAGAAGGATTTGATTGGACCATCAGAAACTCCAGCATTAGACTCCTCTGGATTGGGGAATTGAGGAAATTCACTTGCCATATAAAATGCCAGAGGTATGGTTAAGTTGGTAATTTAGCCAGTTATAGTTTTTCCCCTTCTTGATCCAAACAAAGAGTTTTACCCTACTGGGTATAGACATCTTATTTACCCATCAAGCCTGTGGGTTGATAATTCTGATACACAGTCAAAGAAACATCCTCAGTCAATAAAGGCATCGGGCCATAGATCATCTTAATTGAGGTATGGGATCCTGGAACTCACAGCCTTCTTTTCTGTACTAGAACCCTTATCTTACTTAGTGTGTCCCTTTGTGTCAGTGGCCCCCATTTCTGGGCCACTTCAGTAGCTTTTTGGGGGCTCCTCTCCAGCTTTGTTATGTCCTCCTTGAGGTTGGGTGACCCTGACATGCTTAGGCAGTGAGACAGTACAAGGATTCCAGTAGAAGTGGGAGGCACCCTTAAAGCATACAGATCCCACTTGTGATGGGCTGTACCCCAGAGAAGGGATTCACTGGAGTTTTGCTAAGACCTGGATCAAATGCTCTTTTAGGGTGGATCCTACCTAAAGGAGCTAATCACAGCTTCTCTCTGGAACTCTGTCTTTTCATCTCTAAATTGAGGTTAAGTATGACCACAGTAATTTAACCAACTCCTTCCTAAGCTCTTGATATGTTCAAGGTAAAAGAAAAATCCCTGTCTTCATGGGGATTGCATTCTGTTATGGAAATGGTTGGGTGGATGACACCATGCACATAGAAGAATGAATCAAGAGCATGTGGAGCTTTATCCAAGAAGGAGAGAACATTGGAAACTGAGAGGACGCAGGAGAATGGCATTGACTCAGCTCAGGGAGTCCTTGATCTGTACTCTGAAGGAAGCTGTAGGATATCTAGGGCAGCTAGGTGGTACAATGAATAGAAGACCTGAGCTCAAATCCAACTGTAGACATTTCTCTAATGGTGTGACCCTGACCAAAACACTTAACATCTAATTTGCCTCAGTTTCCTCTTCTGTAAAATGGCAATAGTAATAGTATCTACCTTATAGGGTTGTTGTGAAGATAATAAGTGTAAAGTGCTTAGCACAGTGCCTAGCACATAATAACCACTATCAAATATCATCATTATTATTACTATTTTTATTATTATAGGAGAAGGCAAAGAAGGAGTAAATGCCAGAGGATCCTGGGAGGATCTAATTGTTGCCTTATATAAACATCCGATAATATCATTGGAAATATCCAAAGGAGAGTCAAGCTGGTCTTTGAGGTCAGAAGACCCGAGTTCAGATTGTGTCTCTGTAACAAAGAGATGGTATTATCCTCACCTAATCACTTCATCTCTCACTATTCCAGGCAAGACTCATGGGCTAAAATTACATGGTATGTGTTGATCTCTTTTGCAAGGAGGAGTTTCCTATCTAGGAGTTCCCAATGCCAATTAAATCAGAAGTCTGAATGAAAACAGATGAGAATAGCTCCAAAGGGCATTTATCTTGGAGGCTTGCCTTTGAATTAGCAAAAGTAGCAAACGCTGCCTATTTAGGATTCATTTTTAATCATTCCAAATTTTCCCATTTCTTTTTGTCTCAATCCCACATATCCTCTGATATAAAAACTGTAATGTTTTCACAAATTACTCTATTACTGAACCCTTAATCCCTGTGCTCAAACCTACAACCACAATCGAGGAAAGGTTTATGTTTTATTTTGAAAAGAGTTAAATAAAGGATTTGAAATTTTATGAGAAGCTACAGATCAGAAATAAAATAAATCCAAACAGATGCACAATTTCCCCAGATGCTGGGGTGGTGATTTTCCAAACTCCAGCTGGTTACTCTTGGGGCCCACCTGGCAGCCTGAAAAATTAAATAATCACTTGGCCATATCATTTGTCACACAATAAATGCTAGATTCCAGCTTTCTGTGCCAAGGCCCATGTCCCACCTTGTGGCACTTTTGTGAAATCATATAATTCTTCTATGGAGAGAGATTACACTGGAAATTGGCAACCTGAGGTGGATTTTTGGATTCACGCATGTCTGTGTGTTTTTAACCACTTCTAGCTTTTAAAACAAAATAGAGGACCTCAGTAGAGCTGTGGATTTCTTAGAGGATACTAATAAGTCCTAGATAAACCTCCTCTTTTTCTTATTCTGGACTGGACTTGCTTTATAGAGGTTAATTACTATAGGGATGGTGAATCAGAGTCAACTCTCTGAAGCTGAGAAAAAATAGTATGGAAGGCACAGTTTGTCTTGGGGTTCAGTAGTACTTATGTCTTTTATTTGCTCTTTATAGACATTATCAAAGGAGATACTATCTGTGAAGTGCTTAGCGTAATGCCTAGAACATAGTAGGTGCTTAAGAAATGCTTACTTAATGCTCTTTCCTTCCACTTTCTTTTCTGTTTCCTTTATTCCTCCCCTTCTCTTTCCTTCCCTTCAGAAGAGAACAAGTGAATGAGCATATTTTAATTGTTTATTAAGCAAGAGTATATTTTAACACTTGAATATTCTTTGAAAGAATAAAACAGGTTCTGTTCCAGGGACAAAATTTCCACACATTTTTCCACCTAAAAATATTCAGCAACCACTTAAGGTCTACTATAATCCTGAAATATGATGTGGGGAGAGATGCAGCCTAGCATAATGGAGAGGAGGGGCTCCCAGGAAGGAAGACCTTGGTTTAATTTGTGCCCTGACACAAGCTGATGGCATCCCTAGGTGTCTTTGTCTTGTGAACCTTAAAAATTCCCAGACCCTACTTCATAACATTGGATTAAAACCATTCCCCATTTGGGCAGTGAACTCTACTTAGATCAGGAATGTGAGAACTCTACTTCACCTACTTAAGTCTGCCCTAGGGGAAGATCAAGTTGTAAACTCTTTTCTGAACAATGAAAAGTACTTAAACCCATACTTATAATAAGGCAAAAAGTTCTTAAGATAAGTACCTATAAAGCTCAAGCAACTTGTGAATTTACAAGGAACAAAGAGCTGAGAAACTTACTCAGAGCTTTCCTGGTGTGAATTACTCAAAAATTTACACCTTCTTAGGTGTGAACTAAGAATGGTCTGTCCTTTGAAAAAACGTCTACTGTGATTGGTAGATATAAGGACTTAGAGGAGGTGACATAGGAGAAAATTCCCTATATAAGGAAACAACAGTCTCTTGAAAAACAGTCTCAGAGGCTGTTGGGAGAGACCTCTTGGGAAAGGCTCTTGAGGACAATCTTTTGAAGATAGTCAGAAGAATCCCTCTCTGGAGAAGGATGGCTGGCTGAACTGGTGCCTCTCTGATCACTAGAATCCTTGCTTGGACAGATCTTGTGGTGAGTGATTAAGGACTGACTGATCTCTCTTAAGACTCAGGTCTAGGCCATGTTGGCTTAAGGCCCTTCATACTTATTCCTTTCTTACTTTTTCTCTCTTTCCTTAATTCCTCATTGTATGAATTAAAAATCTCTATAAAACCCAGTTAACTTGGGTATATTTCATAATTGGGAATATTTCCCTGGCGACCACCTTATATATTTGATTTGAAACAAGACACTGTAGTGAAAACATATTTTCTGCGGTCACAATTTACTCATCCAATCTTATATCTACCACAATTTATAGTCTTCCACTATTTTAATCACTACAGTGAAAGATTCGGTTCCTGAAGCCTTCAACCATTTTAACTCTTACAGTCTGATGCTCTCCCTCAGTGTGTATGGCTATTTGATGGTATGTGTGTGTGGAGGCGCACTTATGTGTGACTTAGAAACTTCAGAGCGAGAAAAGACACAGACTCCTAGAGTCATCTGGGCCAAAATCAAGTCAACAAACCTTCACTAAATGCCTTCTATGTACTAGGAACTCTGCTAAGCCTTAGAGATAGGAAGATAGGCAAAGAGAATCCCAGTTTTCATGGTCTAATGGGACCCAAACCAGCATCTAGTCTGAATTCTAAGTGAAGAGAAATTCCATGTCACATATCTTCTCAAAGTGATTTTCTTGTCTAGATTTATAGACCTCCAATGATGGAGAATCAATCCACCATATAAAGTAGCCTATGGCTACTTCTTTCTTAAAAAAAAAAAACCCTGTCTTCTATCTAGAATCCACTGGTTCCAAGACAGAAGAGTGGAAAGGGCTAGGCAATTGGGGTTAAGTTGAACCCAGGACCTCCCATCTCTAGATCTGGCTCTTTATCCACGGAGCCGCCTCTGCCCCTGATTTTTTATTTCTAATTGCAAACATTTAGGGGATACCAGTCCAGATATCTTTGTCCCCTCTACCTGAAACAGATCTTATGAACCATTGGTATTTCTCCTCTTGAATAATTTCTTTGTCTGGTATTATGAGAAGGCAGAGGGTCTTTAAAAAAAAAGAAACATTATTTTCTCTTTTAGGTAGTTGTAAAGAACTGTGGTGGGCATTTGAGTAACCAGAAGGACAGAAGTCTTGCATTTACTCAAGCTTGGGGAAAAGGCCAGGCAAGGATTTTTTAAAGTATCTCCAGCTAAAAGACATCTAAGATCCATTTAGTCCAATTTTGCCCTTATTTTACAGCTAAGGAAACTAAGGCCCAGAGAGTGATCAAATGACATAATAATTGGAAAACAGCGTAGTTCCTGGCACATATATAGACAATAAATGTGTGTCAGCTTTTTTGTCTTGTTGGATGATCCTTTATCTCCAATATGGCATCCTATAGTCCTGCTTCCTAATTAGAGTCTGTCTGTATTGGCATTGAGTAATCAATCAACCAGTCCATTTATAATCAATATTCCTTAAATTCTACAGGGGAAAACAATATATCCACAAATGTTTAAATAAGAAATATATAGGGGACTTGTTTTAGGGAAGTACCAGAAGTTGGTGTAATCATGAAAGGCCCCATGTAAGAAGTGGTGTTGTCCTGGATTTTGAATGAAAGAAGTCCTTCTAAGAGACATACACAAGGAGGGAGTGCAGTGCATTGTGGGTCTGGGGAACTTGTACAAAGGCACAGAGATGAGAGATGGAAAGCCATGTGACAACTGTGACAAGGAAATGAAAAGGAATGCTCTAGATTGAGTCTGGAAAGCGCAGCTCAAGCCAGTATTGGAGAGCTTGAATGATAAATCGAGGAATTTGTATTTGGTTTTAGGGAAACAGGGTGATACGGTCAGGCCTGAGTTTTAGGAAGATGGATTTGGCATGTGTGTGGTGGATAGACTGGAGAGGGCAAGATGCCCCGTCTTCCATGTCTCCTGGAGAATGAAATCCTTCTGTGGGACCCTGCTGGTCTGCTGGCATTGGTGGGCTTGGAGAGAGCCAGGCATTGGCATGAGATAAGCAGTCTCAGGAAGGCCAGTGGCTGGAGACAGACTTTGGCAGAGATGACACCTTCTTGGGCACATCCTTCATCTTTCCTTCCTGGCCCCAGAAGCCCTGATGTTTTCTGGTGTATGGTAATGTAGGTGAGAATTGGTTCGACATGGATCTGACCAATAATATTTCGTGACATAATAAAAATGGATAATGATAATAATGAAAAAACAATAACATCTCTCTGGTATCTTTTAAGGTTTAGAAATCATTTCCTCACCAGAAGTGTCAAACAGGTGGCTTGATGCTGCCCTCCACAATCCAGTGTGGTAGGACCATTCATCCTACAATGAAGCCTTTTATGATCCCTCCAGCTGCTCATGCCCATCCCCTTCCTCCCTGAAGTCGCCTATATTTCCTTTGTATGTATTTTGTATTTAGTTTTATGTGGACATATTGTTTCCCCCACTAAAATGTAAGGTATGTTAATTAGATATGAACTGGTAAATTGATTATCCTTGTGGAAGTGAGAAATTGAGAATGGCTTATTTATCATTTATCATTCAAATAATCCCTTATTATACCCTGTACTAATGAAGAAATTCCATAATCAGGACCAGGGTTATGGGATACCACAGTGGGGATAAGGGACCATCCAATGGGGCAAAAAGCAAATAGACATTTAAAGAGCCCCTAATTTATTAATATTTAATAAAATAAATAAAATACAATTAAGTATAGATAATATTAATTTGTGGTTTTCTAAGTTAAAATGCAGCAGAGACTTATATGTACAGTTTAGTGGCCTTGTTTCTATTCAAGTTTGACACCCTGGTCTTAGACACCTTTAAGTTAGGTAATATAAGAATTATTATGCTCATCTTATAGGAAAGGAAACAGTGGCTCAAAGATGTTGAATTGACTTGTTCTCTATTAAATAACTTCTCTATTTAGGTTTTACACATTTTTTATTAAAAAAAAACCTAGCAATTTTCCATGGGGAGTCCCATTTTCATGGTCTCTGACTAGTTCAAGCTTTAATTCTTGCTTATTCATCTATATTAGTAATAGATTTCAGTATTCACATTTTAGTTGGACGTAAATCTAAATATGGCATTGCTCCTACTCTCACAGGACTTTTTAGAACCAGTTTTATTGATGCCTTTGGTTTTGTGTCTGTCTCCAGCACTTAGCACAAAGGCATAGTAAGTGGTAAGAGGTTAACATAACAATGTTTTTTCATGCATCCATCCATTATTCATTCATCCATTTATCCATTCATTCATCCATTCATAATTCATTCTATATATACATCCCTTATTGATCTCTCCCTGTAAACCTTAAAATTTTCCAGACCCCACTTTATAAGATTGGATTAAGACCATTCCCCATTTGGGCAGTGAACTCTACTTAAAGCAGGAATGTGAGAAGACTCATTCTGGGATCTCGATTTCTGACTCTCATCCTGAAGGAGAGTTCTTTGAGGAGCTCCTCTGAGGGGCTCTGTCCCTCTGGGGTAGGAGCTCTGGAGGCTCTTGAGAGAGGCCCTTTGAAACAATCTCTGGCTGGAAGACTCTTTGAGGAAGGACGCTGGCCTGGTGTTACTAGAATTCCTTACTTAGACAGATCTTATGGTGAGTTATAAAAAACTGACTGGTTTCTCTTTTAAGACTCAGGTCTAGGGGGCAGCTGGGTAGCTCAGTGGATTGAGAGCCAGCTCTAGAGATGGGAGGTCCTAGGTTCAAATCTGGCCTCAAACACTTCCCAGTTGTGTGACCCTGGGCAAGTCACTTGACCCCCATTGCCTAGCCCTTACCACTCTTCTGCCTTGGAGCCAATACACAGTATTGACTCCAAGATGGAAGGTAAGGGTTTTAAATTAAAAAAAAAAGACTCAGGTCTAGGCCATTTTGGCTTGAGGCTCTTCATACTTATTCCTTTCTTACTCTCTCTCTCTTTCTTTGATTACTCATTGTATTGTTAATTAAAATCTCTATAAAAACCCAATTGACTTGGGTATTTGAATAATTGGGAATATTTCCCTTGCAACCACCTTATATTTGATTTAAAACCCAAGACACTGTAGTGAAACATATTTCTGTGATCAAATTTACTCACCCTCTCTTATATCTTTCACAATTTATATCTTCCACTATTTTAATCACTACAGTTTAAGACCTCAACCATTTTAAATCTCACATCCCATCAATAATAATTTATTAAACATCTACTGTGTTTTACACATATAAACCCTCCAACCTAAAGAGTTAGGTGAAACCAATGGAAAAAGTGACCTTGTCTGACAAAATGTACACAGTTTCTGCTTTTGAGAGGCAGCTAGATGACACTATGGAGCACAGAACTCTGGTCCTAGAGACAGGAAGACCTGTGTTCAGATCCTGACATTATATGTGACCTGGAAAAGTCAATTAACCCCAGCTAAACTTAGTTTTTATCATCTGTAAAATCATAATAAAAATGGCACACAACTTAGAAGATTGTTGTGTGGATCAATGAAATAACACATATAAAGTGCTTTATAAACCTTCAGGTGTTCTCTAAATGTTGCCATTACTATTACCATGCCTGCCTTCAGCAAGGATTTCCTACAGGACTTGGACAACCCTCTGGACTCCCCAGGACAGAGGCTCCTTGTCCAGGGGAGAGGGAGTCCTTTGGGTCATCTCTTGGAATTGTGTTCCACTTTTCGTCCCGCTCCCAGGGAAATTATGTAGAATCCATTTTTTCTCTCCCAGTGGTTTCAGCTGCATAGAACCTCTTCCATGGTTTTATCTCCTTGGATTCTGCAGGGGGTGATAACCCAACATGGCAGATGGGCATCAGAAAAAACCTGCCTGGTGTAAGCTGCAGGGTCATGTCATCTTGGGCTGTTTTCTGCCTTATGTTCAGAGTTCTGGACTAGCAAATGTGGTTGGGGTGGATGAGCCTTTAATGTAATCCATGGAATAAATATGGCTGTTTGCTTCTTGTTTTAGATTCCTTAAGGGAGGTGTATCTCTGTGCAAGTGTCTGTGTCTGACAATGTGTGTACGTGTGTGTTAGTTTATTTGTCTATGAGTGTCTGATGACATAGATGCATGTGAGTATGCCTGTCTGTCTCATGGTATGTATGTATGGTGGACCATGAGTGTGTGTCTGTTTGATCGTGTGTGTGAGAGAGAGGGAGAGGGAGAGAAAGAGGGAGAGGGAGGGGGGGAGGCAGAGAGAGAAAGAGAAAGACAGAGAGGGGGAGAGAGAGACAGACAGAGAGACAGAGACAGAGACAGACAGACAGACAGAGGGGGTAGGCGGGGAGAGAGAGAGAGACAGAGAGACAGAGACAGAGACAGACAGACAGACAGAGGGGGTAGGCGGGGAGAGAGAGAGAGAGAGAGAGAGAGAGAGAGAGAGAGAGAGAGAGAGAGAGAGAGAGAGAGAGAGAGAGAGAGAGAGAATGTAAGAAGGAAGCAGAAGCTCAGCAGACACAAGGAAAGACTTTCCAAATTTCAAGCCTGTCAGCACCTCTCAGTCAGGGGAACAGAGATCTTTTTGGTGGATATGTTGGTCTCCTTAAGGTCAGATGCTGCTGAGTAAATGTAGGGAGATATGAACCATCAAACCCTCTCTATTCACTATGGGAATCTCTGCTGAAGACAAAAAAAATTCAGTTGAACAAATTAAACCAACCTATTGGCTTTGTCTGACAGCATTCCACATCCTGTGTACTTTGCCTGGAATGCTGTCCCACTTCCCCCTCTCTGATGTTGCCTCTGCCATGAAAACTTTTCTATTCTCCTGATTCCTTGTTGCTTACTCTTTCTTTTTTGAAATGGCTTACTATTGGGGGAAATTAGGTGGTATTATGCATAGAACAGCAGGCCTGGAGGTGGGAAGACCTGGGTTCAAATCTATCTCAGACACAGCCTAGATGTGTGACCCTGGGCAAGTCACTCAACTCTGCTTGTCTAGCCCTTGCTCTTCAGTCTTTGAGGTGTTAATAAGCCTGGAAGTAAGAGTTAAAAAAATAAATGGTATATTCTCATCTTATCTGTACTCTATATTAGAGAGATAGATTGAGAGCAGATCTTGAAGTCAGAAGGTTCTGACCTGGATGGATAAAGACCAGATGACCCTGGATAACACTTAACCTCTTAGGGACCCCAGTCCACTCACTTAATAGAAGGAGATTTCTCATCTGGGAGATTCCTGTACCAATAAAATGACAAGTTTAGTCTAAAATGAGACTGAATCATAACTTTCCACTTCATTATATAATGGCCATATTAATAGATATGGGGTTATACCCATTATTGGTATGTCCTATACACATGGAATAGAAAACTCCCATGGGAGAAAATCATCTCTATGAAGGTAGCCTAGCACCTTCTTTGCTATTTATTATCCTAGAGAATTGCCAGGCTCATTGAAGAGGGATGTGACCTATTCTGTCTTTGTGGCTCCTAGGTCAGCTCTGGATCCATTATGGCATTCCTGCTTGGATTTACATTATTTCTACCTATTTCTCCCCTGCTCCCAGCACACTGTCAGTTTCTAGAACCAGAGACTGGTTTTGTCTTTAGGACCCCAGGGTCTAACTCAGTGCCCGGCTCACACTAGGGGCTGACCACACATTTGTTGAATTGACTCACCTGCTTCATTCCACACTCATGGGCCCCCGGTTCACTTCTGAGAGGATGGAGGTCTATTTCATTAACCATCAGACCTCTGGGCACTGTTATTGTTCATCCTTCAGTTTCAAAGGGGATTAATGACATCATGGAGTGATGTCTTGACTTGGGCGTGAATTGGATTTAAGTGAGGTTGAGTTTCACAGTCTCTACTGGGAGGAGTGAGATTTATTTCATCATCAGTACTATAGTGCCTAGATTGATGAGGAAGGTAAACCCTGTCCTCATCCAAGGTCACACAGAACCTGTCATCTAGACTCCATTAGAGCGTGTAGCTTGAGAAGGAAAGGCTTGGGTTGATATGATAACTGTCTTAAAGGAAGAACTGAAGGTCTCTCAGATGGAAACAGAATTAGATTTGTTCTGACAGTAAAAGAGTAAACCAGGCACAGCTCAGTTTGGGGTCTTCACCTGAACTGGTTGCCATGGTGATTTTTTTTTGTTTAGGCTGTTTTGCTATTTCCCCTTGAAATTGACTATTTGACATCTCTCTGATATAGTAGAAACTTCTTGAGGGCAGACGATTTCTTTTCTCTATATCTGTAGCGAAACTGCTTGACATGCAGTAGACAATGAATGATTATTGATGGAATTGATTGATTTCTTTCCCCCCTTGAATCTGAGAACTTTCTTTTCTGAGTTGTGGTTTTGCCCACGAGTACAGTGGTGATGTGCTGGTGTACAAAAAAGTATCAGACACCCCCTCTGACCTCCAGAAGCTTCTCCTTAAGTTAGGACAACAATACTAGCATTTCCCCCCCCCCCTACTCATTTAAATAATACAGTTAAGTATACAAAGAAATTCATGAGTAACTGAAAAATGAGGGCATAGTGTATGATGGGATCTTGGACTTTGTTGAGGCTCAGAGTTCAGAAAGATTGGGAAGATTGTCCAGGCTCCACATAGACAGGGCTTTTAGGTTTTGGCCATTCCACAGGTGGGATATTGCCAAACGGATACATGTCCATTAGATAGTGATCAGGATGAATGGGACTGAGGCCATCTTTTCAAGGAATAGTTGCAGGAAGTAGGGGTTGTCAAGCATGGAGAAGAGAGAAGGTCTAGGGCTGATTTGTTAGTTCCCTTAAAATAATCGAAGGATTGCCATATGAACATGAGATAAAACACATTCTTTGGTAGGTTGAAGTTCCAGAAAGAATGATGTAGATTTGGTATCCAGAACATTTTTCTAAGAATTAGAGTTATCTCATAGTGGAATGGGGTTCCTCTGGAGGTGATGGGTTCTATCTCTCTTGAAGTCCTCCAGAAAGCTTGGCTGCTCTCTAAGATTCACAGTATAAAGGGGATTTTTTGAATCAACAATATGTTATGAGGGGTCATTAACTTGGAAGTTGCGAGCTTGTATTTTTAATATTTTTGAAAACTGCATTCTTTTCCTCTGTGATTATTATTAGTATTTTATGCTTTTAAAAACAATATTTGGAGAAAGCATCTGTATATTTCACTAGTCTGCCAATGGGCTCCATTATGCCTAAGAGATTAAGAAGCCCTCGTTTTAGATAGTCTCCATGGTCCCTTCCAGTTTTAAGATTCTATGATTCTGTGAGCTCAAGAAGGGGGATCCTGAGATTTGGTAGTTTGGGAAGGTTGTACAGATGAGATGAGATCTTCAGGGGGACCTTGAAGAATATTGTGATTACTGAAGAGCACACAGGATATAGATGGATATAGAGGTGGGAAGTGGGTGCTCCAAGCTTGGTCAACAGTGGAAACAAATGCCCAGATGCAAAAAAAGGATGTTCAGGGGTGAATCCCAGCCCTACTATTTACTGTATGCTTCATTCAATCATTTTTTCAGTCGTGTCCTAGTCTTCGTAACCCTATTTGGAATTTTGCTTGGCAAAGATACCAGATTTGCCATTTTCTTTCTCTCACTCATTTTGCAGATGAAGAACTGAGGCAAACAGGGTTAAATGACTTTCCCAGGGTCACAAAGCTAGGAAGTGTCTGAGGACAGATTTGAACTCATGTCTTCCTGACTCAAGGTCTGGTGCTCTCTTCTCAACAATTCCCTTCTTCCCTGCTCCTCTGTACCCTGACTACTTACTACCTATTTTATTTTGGCCCAATTATTTTCCCTCTGTCTCCATTTTCTTATGTAAAAAAGGAAGCAGTTGGCCAACTTTACCTCTGAGATCACTTTTGATTTAAATATTCTATCACTTGTTGATTTTAATGTCATAAAAATTAATTTATTGGAATAGTGGGAGGAAAGGTAGGAAAAGTAAATTGAAGCTAGGTTTTGGTGGTCCTTTAATACCAATGTCAGTACTAAATTCTTTTTTTTTTTTTGGATATGGACTTCTATAATTTCATCCACTGTAAAAAAATGTCTAGAGTGGGAAATCTTTCTACTATAGATGTTGCTAAACTTATCTGTAACTTAAAATTGTTGATAATTTTCCAGGGATGCTAAGAGTTTTATTAATTTGTCCAGGGTCACACAGCTAGTGCATGAAAGAAGATGAAATTTGTATACAAGTTTTCTCACATCAAAACTTAGAGATTAACCCCAGTATCCAATGCTGCTTCTTAGTAGTCAGATGAGCCACCAGTAGGATTTCTATGGATTCAACAGAGATGTCTGATGATCAAATTTGGGAATGAATTACTAACTTCATGTGAACGATTTTCTATCCACCAAAGATGATGACTGAGTTTGATTTGTTGCCATTTTGTTAGGGGAGTTGTGCTGCTGGTGGTGGTGGAGGTGGTGGTAATGTCTGAAATTCCACGTGTTATGAAATGGTTTGTTTATGACACTCAATCATGCTTTAAGCTTTGACACCCCAGGGGAAAACATGACTGGCTCTTTTGGCAAATGGATAGTGGTGATAGACTTCTTAACTGTGAGTCAAAATTACCTTTAGGGTTGTTTATGACATTTAAGTTTCCTCTTCATCCTTGATTTCGCATATTCACTTAAAAAATTTAGTCTCCTGGCTCACAGATTTTTCTATTCTGTCTGCCAACTTAATCAAAAGGAAGAGAACAGCATCACACAGGCTTTGAGAATTGCAAGGGGCTCCTGATCCAACCCACATCAGAACAAGGAACCCATTTGATAATAATAACTCACATTTACATAGTATTTTAAGGGTTTCAAGGCATATTTACAGGCATCGTCCTATTTGTTCCTCTTAACTACCCATGATTTAGATGGGCTTATTATGCTTATTTTATCCCCATTTTTATAGATTAGAAAACTGAGGTTAAGCATTGTTTAGTGATTTGACTAGGGTGACAAGTTCAGCTTCTGTGGGATGAGTCCTGACTCTGAGACTATCACTCTATTTGTATCTTCACAATATTCAATGAGTGGCTTTCCAGTCTCCATTTGAAGATATGCCTTGAGAATGCAGTAAACTCTTAAGTAGGGATCAGGCAGCACTTTCTATAGAGGGGGCATTGAGTTTAGTCGAGGTTTCTTAATATAAAGGAGAAAGGGAATTCATCCAAACCCATCAGATTGTGTCTAAAAGGCAGGGAGGTGAGAAGTCAAACCTGAACTCCAAGAGCAGTAATAGGTTATGTTGGCTGCAATGTAGCGTGCCTGAAAGGACTGGGACCAACAGGGGCACCTTGGTTTCATAGAAGAGAAATGTGATATCAAATAAATATGGAAAGCTAGACAGGAGCAAATCTGGGAAGGCTTTAAATACTAAGCTGGAAAACTTGCATTTTATGCTAGGGGACAGGGAGGTATTGAAGATTCTTGAGTAGGAGAGAGCCACAATCAGATCTGTGTTTTAGAAAGCTGATTTTGGCAGTTGAGTGGAGGATGAGTTGCAAAGGGCAGTGACTAAAGCAGGGACCAGAAGATAGGCAATGATCACCCAATAGTTGTATTAGGAGAGAAAGCAGGGATGGATACAAGAGAAGCTATAGTAGTAGAATTGACAAGATCACTCAAATAATCACCCAAATAGAGATTCAACTGGGTTAACATTTCATTCTAAATTTTCAGTTTTAACATTTGGTTTGATATCATTTTCATTTCTAACTGTATTCTTTCTCCCCTTTTTATCTCCTATAACAAAGAGAAATAAAGAGGAAAGAAATCAGGAAAAAACTAACCAGCCCATGAAAGGAATTTGTCAATATGTGTAATATTTCACAACCATAGTCCCTAAACTCTACAAAGAAGGCTGGAGGCTGTGGGGATAGGATCTCTTGGGCAAGATGGCTTCTTATATTTTTTTGGTGCCATCTTTGTTATTTCACAGCGTTTGGTTGCAATTATTTGTCATTGTCATTTCCAATGAGATATTTATTATGTATGTTCTCCTGGTTTTACCTATATAATTTTGCCTCAATCCACATGATTCTTTCCCTGATTCTCAAAATTTTAACCGTATTTGGCATTTCCAATAATACAATAAAATTCTGTTACATCTATGTGCCATATTTTTGACGCTCACTTTTGCTGAGAAAAATCGCTTCATATTCCCAAACCTTCAGCCTCAGGTACCAAGCCTGCAGAAGTTCTACTGCTGAAGGAAAATCTTTTTCTCACAATAATAGCACCTACCTCACAGGGCTACCATGAGTTTCAAATGAGGGGTAAAGAGTTAGAATAGTTCTTGGCACTATTACTGGCACTACTGCAGGAGGGGACAAATAAATGCTTATTTCCTTCCCTATTTGATAGCAGAAAACAAATAAGTAATCTGGTACATCTTATTAAGAAGAAAAGTTTGTTTTACTTATGAGAAAAAGTAGAAAATTCCTACATCAGGCTTTTGGCAAGTTAAATATAAGTTACCGAGAATTAAAAGCCTATTTTATTTCAGACACTGTGCTAAGTGTTGGGGATGTAATCAAAAAGGGCAAAAGCCAATCTGGGCTCTCACAGACTTCAAGTCTAATAGAACAGAAAAGCCAGATAACTATATATAAACAAGCTACAGAAAGCGAAAATTGGAGACAATATCTGAGGAAAGCCATTGATATTATGGGCATCTTCAGCTTTTCAGGCTTCTTGTAGAAGGTAGTACTTTAGTTGAGATTTGAAGGAAGCCATAAAAGCCAGGAGGTGGGGAGAGAAGGGATGAACCCCTATTTAAATGGATGAGGGGTTGTGGCCACAAAATAGACAGGTTAAGAATAACCTGGAGAGAATGGTGGGCAAGATAGGCATTGGGAGGAAGAAGCACAGTGTAATGGAGAAAAGATCTGGATTTGGATTCAGAGGACCTCATTTTTCATCTCAGCCCTACCACTATGGCTATTGCTTTGGGCTAATAACAGTTCTCTGGGCCTTAGTTTCCTCCTCTGTAAAATGAAGGGATTGGACCAGATGACCTCCAACATCCCTCTCTGCTTTAAGACTTTAAGCAGGTAAGGATAGAAGGGAGCAGCAAACTTTGGAATCCTAGAAAAAAAGATTGTATTGGAGATAATCATAATGGAGTAGGTATGTGTGCTGGGCTTGGAGTCAGGAAGACCTAGGTTTGAATTGTGTACTTACTCCCTACATAACACTGGGTAAGTAGCGATGGGGCACCATAGCGCAAAGGATGCCTGACCTGGGGATCCAGAAGACTCATCCTTCTTAAGTTCAAATCTAGCCTCATGTTTGACCTTGGAAACTCCATGTTTGACCTTGGAAAAATCATTTCACCCTGAAGTCACACACTTCACACTTCAGTTTCCTCTTCTGTAAAATATCTGGAGAAGGTATGACAAGTATCTTTGCCAAGAAAACTCCACATGGGGTCCCAAAGGATTGGACACAACCAAATGACAGCAACAACAGTCTGCTTATCCTCTCAGCCTCATTTTCCTTATCTGTAAAATGACAGAATTGGATTCAGTGACTTCTATAGTTTTTTCTTTTTAATAGCCCCAAATGTGTGACCCTATGACTTATCTCATAAATGCCTTTTATTTGAGGTATTTCATTTATTTCAATAGGAGGAGCCTGGGACATGTAGTGTGAAGTTGTATGTGTGTGTTGTAATAATGAACATATTGAGGAGGATTGAAGAGGTACAGGGCATCAGGAAGGGTCTGTAATAGGATATGGAAGAGTAGAAGGGAAAGAGGGAATATGGAGGCTGGTGAAGTAAAAGGAGAGAGGTACCCCCTAGGCTATCTTTATAATTTACTCCCACTTAAACCACAAGAAAGGTACCCCTGGTTAAGGTTAGGTTAATGATGACAGGACCAGTGTTTGAGTGACTTCTGGGAAATAGTGGAGTTTACTCCCCAAGGATTGACTGGTAGTTGAACCCCAGAAGTCCCCTTTGTCTGGGAGGCAGACTGTCACTGTTGGCTTTCATTGTTTAGCCAAGGCTAATAACTTGCCTTGCCACCAGCCTCTCTTTCTTTGTTCTTCCTTCCATATGAATCTGACTACGATCTTCTATTTTTCAAGTAGTTTAATAATTAGAGTAAATCAAGAAAGGGGATAGGTAAGTCAGAATAGGAGACCCTTGTTGCTTCTTCAGCCAAGCCAAAAATGGCTCAGCTCCATCTTATCTATCTTCTACCTAGCTAGTCACTATTTCTATCTTAATAAACAAGAGTCAAGTGTCCTTCTTGGGAAGGTCAAGGGATGGAAAGGATCTTCAGGGTGACCTCCTGAAGTTAAGGGATCAACCTCTTTCATCAGCTTACTTTTGTCTTGTTCTTCCTCTAGTGGATGCTCTCACATATGCAGGAACCTTCTTCTTCTCCAGGGTAAGGGAATGGAGGCAAAGTTTTCCACAGGTTGGGATTTAGAGCTCCTGGTCTTTGCTCCACACTCAACCAAGTTCAGAGGACAAAAACCCTTTCAGTTAACAGTTTCTCCCACAATCCTCTTCTCTTACTCCAACTGTCGCTCCCCCTCTATCACATTCCAACCGCTGTCTGTTCCACTTCAGTAGGTAGAAATGCAAAAACTTGATTCACAGTTTTCCTTTCCACAGTGTGTGTGTGTGTTTATTTGTGTTGGAGGTGGGAGGGTGTATGGAGATGAGAGTTGATTACTGAAAGCCATACTGTTAGATCCAGTACTCTCTTTCTCTTATACCTTCTGGAAAACAACTCCTTGTTATATTTCCTTTTACTAGGCATGTTCCTTGTGGGGCTTTAGCTGGACACCAATGCTAATTGGGCAGAACTGATAATGAGCCCTCTAGCTCAAATGGGGAAAAGTAGGCCATCCAATGGCATGAATCCAATTCTCCTGTAATTCAGGGATCCCAGGACAGCATGGATTTTCTCCTTGGTGACCTTTTTGCTTCTTCTGGGCTTGATGAAGCTTGAATCTTCTGCTGTTTTGGTGCTAACACCCTGCAGATATCTTTCTTGATCCAGAATCTGACTAAGCCTAAACTCTAAAGGACCTCAGTGTTACAGAGGAGAGACTTGTTTTGGTGTCTGAGGATCTGAGCTTCAATCCTGGCTCAACCATTTATTAGTGTGGCCTTAGCCAAATCTCTTCCACTCTCTGGATATCAATTCTTTCCTCTGTAAAATGTGGAATTTAGACGAGGTGACATCTTAGGTCCCTTATATCTTTAACCCTATGAATATATCAATAATTAATGAAATATTAAGTGCTTACTATGTGCAAGGTACTGTGTTAGTAGGGATACAAGTGAGGAGAACAATCCCTATTTGTAGAGTTTGAATTCTAATGGATCCTATTCATGAATTGTGTGTTGTATTCTATTAAAAATTTCTTCTTTGTTTAGTTCATACAATTTTCTCTCTGACATTGACTATTCTCTAGCCATTTGGACCAATGGTTCTATGTAGTAATAATAACCTTGATGATTATAGCTAACCTTTTTATAAAACTATATGGCAGGTACTTCGCTAAGTGCTGTCCAATTATCTCATTTGATTTTTGCTATACCCTTGGGAGCTAAGTGTTATTATTATCCCTATTTTACATGAGAGGAAATGGAAGAAAACAAAAGTTAAATGACTTCCCCTGGGTCACACAGCTAGTAAATGTCTGAGGACAGATTTGAACTTTGATCTTCTTCACTCAAATACTTACCTAATCTACTATGCTACCTAGCTGCTTCAATAATGACAGATATGCCAAAAACTCATTACCTCTCATCTTCTATATTTTAGCAGGATTTTGAGTCTCTCTGTACCACTCTTGAGGCAGATTTCTTCTCTCCATCACAGGGTAGCTGGATAACTTAACTGGTTGGGTAGCAAAGAGCGAGACATTTCCTTTTCTTGTCTGGGACAATCTTTCTTCCTTCTGAAACCCAATTATGTGGGAAATCAATAATACCAAATGTAACAGAACCATTTTTTCCAGTGGTGGACACGTGTCAATTTGAGTGAGGGCAAGGTAATGCATTTAGGAGAAAAAAAAAAGAACTCAAAGATTCTAAAAGGAGCCTGAGCTCAGAAAAAATCAGTCAGAAGTCCTTATAAGTAATTCCTAGACAAAGTCAGTCTTATGTGTTGCTGTGATAAAAAGACCTCCATAGGATGAGTAGTATTGATTAGGGTTTTGGAAACCATAGTCTGGTTCTGAAACTATGGGGCATCTCTTAGGTATTCACCCATTAAAAAAAAAATCACATTCAGGAAACGTCCAAAAAAGGATGACTGAAAATGGTCAAGAGAATGGAGAAAAGAGTCATTGTTGAATGTTAAAGAATAAAACAATCAGGATTCTTTAGTTTAGAAAGATTCGTTAAGAGGACATAGAACTAAATTCTATAAAATCATAGCAGGTAAGAAAAGGGTGAACATGAGTTTAATGATACTAGAACCAAGGAGACCTAGATAGAACTTGAAAGTCCTACAAGGAGAGAAAGACCTCTTCAGTCAACATATCCCATTTTTAATTCATTCTCACTGTTAGGAATATTGTTGACATCAGGTCTAAATTGACCTCTCAGTACCAAGAAAACCCAACAGGGATCGTGAAGAGTTGGGCTGAAATGACTGAATAACAAATGAATAGTACATGTAAAGTAATTTAGGGCCGGCACCAATTAGAGAGTATATCAGTGATGACCTCTCATTGGAGGTCCTTTAACAGAATCCAAGGGATGGCAAAAGGGGGGTGTGAGGAAGCAGAACATTTCGGGCTTGGAGGAGAGTGTACATAGGGAGAGAAGCCGGAGATGGGATATTGACTGGGTGAGTGAGTGGTGCAGTAAATAGAGCTCTGGACGTTGAGTCAAGAAGACCTGATTTGGAATCCTGCCTCAGTTACAGTCATGTGACCAAAGGAATGTTACTTAATTTCTACAAAATTCTACTTCTTCAGATGTAAAAACAAATGGAGATAATCATAGTAGCCACCTCAAAGGATCATTATGAGGATCAAACCAGATAGTACATATAAAGTCCTTTGGGAAACCTTAAAGGTTATAGAAATGTTGGCTAGCATGTGTGGGGAATAGCAAGGAGGCCACTTTGACAAGAATGTAAAATATGTAGAGGGATATTGTGTACAAAGCCTGGTAAGAAAATCTGGAGCCAGGCTGTGAAGGGCTTTAAATGCCAAAGAGAGAAGTCCATATTTTATAATCAAGGAAACAGTGAAATCATTGATGGCATCTTGAGAACGTTGTCAGACCTGTATTTGAGGGATATCAATTTGGCAGCTGGGTGGACAGACTGAAGAAAGAAAAGGCTGTAAGCAATGGGACCAATTAATCTTGGATATTCAACGTAATGGAATAGTTTCTTAAAAAATAAAATGAGTAGAAAGATTGTTTTATTAAAATTTTTTGTCATGCTTAATCCCATACGTAGCTTCTACCTCATTTAAATTTCCTCCTATTATAGTAAAATGGCTTTCTAACTCCAAGGGACAATATTTTATATATTTGGCCTTTCCTTTTCTCCTTCTTTTCTCTTTAATTTTTTGTTTGATTCTTTTACACTTCTGGTATTAAATTTGGTTACTTCAAATAGGTGTTTATCTTGCAAGAAAAACATACTCTGTGCACAGGACACCTATTTATTTTGTGTTGAATTGTTGGATACCTTCAGGGATAAGCATTACATGCAGAATATTGATTTCTACCTGACTTAATTCACAGGCTTTTGCTAGAATAATACTGAATAAGAAACTAGAAATGTTCAACCTTGGGTTATTTTTAAATGTTGCCAAGTGGGCAAATATTTCTTTTCCTGGGGTGCATTAATTATTGTTGTATAAACCCAAAACAATGTGTAATATATATATATATACATATATATATATATGTAGGAAAGATGTTTCAGGTAAGGAAATGGGAAAATTTACTGATATTCTAGAGACAGAGGATTTAGAAACACTCAGGATCTGAGAAAGATCATGTATTTGTCCAGTGCTTGAGTTTTGCAAGGAAACTGATGTCTAGAGAAGTTAAAAAGTCAAAGATGATATAGCTAGTAGGGACCAAAGCCAGAATGCTCAAACCCAATGGTTTTGACTAAAATTTTAATGGTCTTTTTCTTTCATATTAGAGGCAGGATTTGAATTCAGATGCTTTGAGTCCTTGTGTCCTTTCTAATGAACTAAGCTGCTTCCATTAGAATGGCAGCTTGTTGAGGGCAAGGGATATTTCTTATTTTTTTGTACAGCATTTTTTCCTACAGTGCATAACCCAAATAAGGACACAATAAATATTTGGGGTCAATTGATTCATTGGTTTAATTTTTTTTTCTTTGGAAGGTTGGACAAATGAATGGTCTAGGTCATTGGATCATTGATTGAGAGCCAGATGGGAGATTATTTGGTCAAAAATCAACATTTTGTTAATGAGGAACTGGGGTAACTGACTTCTTCAAGGTAACAAACATAGATAGTAAGTGGCAGAGAAGAGATTTAAACTCATATTTGGTAGTTCTCAAGGAAATATTCTTTCTTCCTTGCTCCCTACCTTCCTTTTCCTTCCTTCCTTCCTTCCTTCCTTCCTTCCTTCCTTCCTTCCTTCCTTCCTTCCTTCCTTCCTTCCTTCCTTCCTTCCTTCCTTCCTTCCTTCCTTCCTTCCTTCCTTCCTTCCTTCCTTCCTTCCTTCTTTCCTTCCTTCCTTCCTTCCTTCCTTCCTCTTCTATCTTCTGTTGTGCGTTCTACTGTAAAGAACACTTGCTAAGTACATGGGGATTGATTTGTTTTCCTGGTTATAAATTAGTAACTGTTTAGGCTGGAGAAAAGAAGGATCAGGTTGATTATAACTATTTCCAAGCATTTGCATGCTGCCATATGGAAGGAGAAAGCAAGAAAATAAACATTTATCAATTGCTTCCTGTATCGCTGGCACTGTACTAAGTGCTTTACAAATACTATCTCATTTGATCCTCACAGCAATTTTGGCATGTAGGGGCTATGGTTATCTCTGTTTTAGAGTTGAGGAAACTGATGCAATTAGAAATTAAATGACTTATCCAAAGGCACCCTGGTGGTAAGTGTCTGAGGCTAAATTTGAACCCAGATCCTCTCAAGGCCCATTGTACTTTTTTTAAACACTGTACTTTTTTCACTTCAACCTGGCTTGAGTTTAGCCATTAGGAAAAATGGTAGATGCAATGTGAAGGGCTTGAAGAGGGACTAACTGGAGATTCTCTAAGAGAGAACAAAATACCTCCCAGGTTTCTTCATGGTCCAGTAGAAAGGGGACTAGATTTAGAATGCAAAGTCCCTGGTTCTGCCACATGTTATGAATGGGAAAATCATTTTACCTTTGTGGGACTCAGTTTCCTCATATGTTAAATGAGAAAGTTGGACCAGATGAACTTGAAGCTCCCTTCTTGCTTTGAATTTGTGATATTACAGGAGCTAGAAGAAAAGTGGAAACACACACACATTAAGAAAAGCCTCTAATTAATTCAGGTCTAACTTTTCAGATTTCTGGATCTTCATTATCTGACCTTTTGCAAAACCTGTCTCCTTGCATGATCTGGCCCAGCCAATTTCTTGCCTAGCACTGGAAGTGTCAAAGTTAATCACCCTTTCAGAAAAGTGAATTCACTCCTGGGCACATGTGCCCGTTTGGGAGACAGCTGGTCTCCTGTTAGTCGCTCCATTGGACTAAGTGTCAACAGAGGCTGATTAAGGCACTTCCTACAGCACTTTGCTAGCTAATGAGATGTACCCAACAAAATACTGTAGGTGAATAGCTGCTTTCTGGGAAGAGAAACCCAAATCAGAGTTTTAATTCCTGAATTCTCAAAATTTTCTTTTTTGCTGTTTAATTATTTTTATTATTACCTGTTAAGCACCTGATAAAATCTTGGGAATTTCAATGTTAGCAAATTACAATCAAATGAACATTTATTTGATCACATAAGATCATAGATGGAGAGGTGGGAGGAACCTTTGGGTCATCAAACCCAACTCCCCTCATTTTATAGAGTGAGAAATTAGGGGAAACTAAGGCTCAGGCACATTAAGTAATTATTCCAGGCCCACACCATGTCAGCATTCAAACCCGAGACCTTGGATGCCAAAGGTAGAGTTTTTCCAATATATCATAGTGCCTTCTTTCTCTGACAGTCAATTTTCAAATTATTTCTATATGAAAAATATCTAACTTGATAGGATAGGATCATACTATTATTGACAAAGCACAGGGGAACAGAGTGATCTTGTTTTAGATTGTTTTGAATTCATTTTGAATTAATGGGAAATTTTACATAAACATGATCTAGATCTCCACATACATACATGCGCGTATGTGTATGTGCTATATTGGTATACACATATACATACATAGGCAGAGACATTTAAATGTTTGTGTTTATACACATACAGGTACATATTTGGTCTATTGTTATCTCTGAAACTCTACCCCAGTATCCCAGGCAAAAATTATACCTTGGATATATTTTTTAATTACTTACCTACTCATCTAGGTGGTATTCTGGGGTCAGGCAGACCTGAGTTAAAAAGCAAGATATTTGCTAGCTGTATGATCTTGGGTAAATCCCTTAACCTCTCTCAGCCTCATCTTCCTCATCTTCAAAATGGGAATAATAGCAGTACCTACCACCCAGGGTTGTTGTAAGGATCAAGCGAGATAAATAGCAAGTTTACTTTTATAAAACTTAAACAGAAATATTGCTTGATGAATGATTAGTGTGTATCTATCTCCAGAGAAAGAACTGATAAATAGAAACAAACAAAATACATAGTTTTAAACATTCATGTATCCTTTTGTCAAATGATGCCTTCTCTAGTGTGGGACAGAAAGGAGGAAGATACTTGGGAATTTTAATGTAACAAACAAATAAATACATTTAAGAAATGGAAAAAATCACGTTAAATTCTTTATTACTAGTAGTAGTAGCAGTAGTAGTGGTAGTAGTAGTAGCAGCAGCAGCAGCAGCAGCAGCAGCAGCAGCAGCAGCAGCAGCAGCAGCAGCAGCAGCAGCAGCAGTAGTAGTAGTAGTAGTAGTACTAGTAGTAGTAGTAGTTGTAGTAGTAGTAGTAGTAGTAGTAATGGTGGTACTAGTAATAGCAGCAACAACAGTAATTACAATTTATTGTTATCCACTGAAGGATTGCAAGAATATTGAAGACAGAACAATTTTTTACAATGTTTGTATCCCCAATATCATGTACACCAGTTCCTGCCACATAGCTAATGTAAAGATGATTTTAGGGTTGTGACTTAAAAATCTAGATCTAATTGGTCACCAAATAAAATACCATCAGTCGGGAAATTATGGTAATTTAATTAATATAGAGAGAAGGAATTAAGGAGAAGAGACGGAAGAGGATATAAGATTTCTCCCACCTGGCCTATGCCAGGGGGGATTTAAAATCCCTGCCTCTAGATCTCTGAAGAAGATTAGATGCTTCTAAGAGGATAAAGTTGGAAGGTAAAGGAGGAAAACTCAACCAGAAACGCACCACTGAACTGGACAATAGCTTGTAGTCACACTAAGATGTGGAAAAGCTCAGAATGCTGCTCTCAGTTAACTCTCCACTGCCAATAAGGATTCCCGCCAATAAGGAATCCCAGAGACAGCAAGGGAGCCAAATATACAGACTTTTCACCCTTGTGTCTCCTCCTCTAAATTTTCACATCTACCAATCGCATTAAAAGCTTTTCTCCAGGACTGCCCATACTTTTAGTTCTCACCTTTGATTTGATTATATCTTTTGAGTTACTTAACACTTCTTTGTTAAGTTCACCTTTTGTTTGTTACTTGACCTTTTTGTGATTAATTTAACCTTTATAGTTACTTAACACCTTTTTGTATTAAGATCTAAAAATAGACTTAGCTTAAAGTTCTAGCTTCACTATAAGGTGAGAACTAAGTACCTTCATTGTTCAATCAGGATATTACAACTTTATCTAAGAAGGGTGGAGTAATTTTAAAGTTCCCACTAAGTCCTTCACAGATGCTTATTTAAAAAAAAGTGCCTATTATACCATTTAATCTCCAATTATTTTCCATGCCTCAACAAAGCACTTCCGAGCTAGATGGGGTTGTCAGTATCAACCAGCCTATTTCTTTCATTTTGCATATGAAGAAACTGAGGCCCTGAGGAAAAAAAAAATTGTTGGAGGTCACATGGGTCTAAAGCATCTCAGACTTTCTGATTTAAAATCCAGCACTCTTACTTTCCTCACTATGAAGCTGTACCATGACACTAAATGCCCTTCTGTGTTACAGAGGTGATCCCCCCACAGTACTCGAATATCTTTTGACCTAGAATCTCATAAAATGCCATTTGGAAAAAAAAAAGATCCTAATACATTTTCCCTATGAGGAGTTGGAGAAATGGATGCTGGATCATTTAAATTGCAATACGTTCTTAAATTCAATTTTTTTGAGGATAAATTATAAAACTGATTTTAAATTGTGCTGCCTGAAATTTGTCCCCAGGTAATATGGTATTTCCCTCAATGGGCACCTTTGTATCTTCAGGAAGCCTGGGGTCTGAGTTCTTACAAATGACTTTCTAGTCACCTTTTGGAAAATGCCCTTGGGAAAACAAGTGGTTAACATTAATAGTTTAAAAATAGGTTGTAGTAATAGTTAAATGGGTGGGCATTGATTATTTAATTAAATAATTTTAAAAGTGAGGGTCAAAGAATGAGAAACAGAATGGAGGCTCCTTTAGGTCAGGGATAGTTTCCATTTTGAATGGCTGTGCATAGACATATTTGTATTCCAAATATGCCTATGGTGCTTATTAAGTACTTAATAAATACCTTCAAAATTAAATTTAAAAAGAGATCAAACCCTGCTTCTGACTTTGAATTCTCTTGTGATATTGGGAAATTCACATAATCAACTCAGGTCTTAGTTTCCTCATCTGTAAAATGAAGTCATTGGACTGACTCTAGAATTAGGACCTTGTGTCTAAGCAGAGACACCAGCATATGATTTGGAAAGAGGTTTCATTGCCAAGAAATAATTTTAAATTATTTTAAAATTAGTTTGGAGGAGAATGGAGAAGAGGAATATTCATTTCTTTCTCTAATTTCACGCTCTATAAAGGGGAGTGGAAAACATTTTGAGAGAATGTGGATTGCTAGCACTTCTATTGAGCAAAAAGATAATTGGGTACCAGGAGACTAAACACGTAATGAAAAATTATATAATCATAATACAAATGTGTTATAATAATAAAGTTTTCATTTTGCTTGGACTTAATAGTAATAATAACTTGCATTTATATAGTACTTTAAGGTTTACAAAGCCTTTGTATATATCATATTAGTTATCTTCAGAAAAACACTAGATGGAGGTTGCTATTATTATCCCTATTTTACAGTTAAGGAAGTAAAGACTGAGAGCTTAAGTGATTTCTGTAGTAAATGTCTTAAACTGAATCTGAACTCATATCTTCCTGACTTCAGATCCAGCTTATAAATAGCATCTAGTGTGACTGACTTGTAATTTCTTCAGTGTAGGAAATACCAGTGTGAATCAATCAATTAATTAATCAACAAACATTTATTAAGTGCTTTCTGTATGCCAGTCACAATATGAGGCACTGAGGACCCAAAGACCAAAGCAAAAAGTTTTTGCCTTCAATGAGATTATATTGAAGTAGGGGAATGAAATGCAGAGTGAATGGTTTCATTGTAATCTGGGATGCCTAGAGCAGGGGCAGCCAGGATAGCCTGTTTTGATTTCATAAACGCTTCTAGGTGTTTTGCCTCCAACCTAAGTGGTTCAGTGACTATATCTTTGGTCAGTTCTATAAGGGGTTTGGTGACTTCCCCATGGCAAGGAATCCATTGACTGCAAAATCCTCTTGTTCCCAAAATTGAACTCAACTGTCTCTTAGTGAATGGAGCACTCAATTTTTGGATATCTTCAACATATTTAGGGGAAATGAAGGGAGCACCATCAGATAAAACAAATCCTAAATATTCCACTTTTGGGAGACACCACTAAACCTTTGCCTTTGAGATCTTGTGTCCTCTCTTATGTAATTCCAAGAGGAGATGTTTGCTATCTTCTTGGCATGCTATGGCATTTGGTGAGGCCAAGAGCAAATCATCCACAGAGTGTATTAAATCACTCTACTTAAACTCAGTATTTGACAAATCTTGTGTCAAAATTTTGGAAAATAAAGTTGGACTTTCTACATAAACTTGAGGCAGATGACACCACATATATGAGAACCTTTCTTGGTGAATGCAAATATGTTTTGGGAATCTTGATGGATGGGTATTGAAAAAATAAAGTGGAACACAAATATACTACTGTGAAATATTTAGTTCTGCTAGGAATAGAGGAATAATGGTGGATGGACTTAGAACAATAGGATGTCTTTTGATGACATGATTATTAAAAGCCCTTAAATCTTGAGCAAATGAATAAAGAGGTTTTCCATTTTGTCTAATTTTGTTTTTTTTAATAGGCAAGATAGGTGTATTCTGATTTGCTTGAGATTATTATTTTCTGTTCAATTAAAGAATTTATCACTGAGATAATTCCCTTTGTTACCTCTTTTGATAATGGATACTGAGGAATGGAAGGGAATGGACCACCTTTTGCTCTAAAACCAGAACAGCTGATTTAGTAGGCCTACAATTGGAAGAGTAGCCCAGAGAGATTCAGATATACATGTTGGTATTTCAAAAGGTGGAAGTTTTATCCACCTCCTGATTATCTAGAAAGAGTACAGGGAACAAGTTTAGAGATTCCACAGTTGTTCTAATGTAATATCACCATCTTGTGAGCATGGTATTGTGGTTCTTAATTTACACAAAAAAAGTCTCTTCCAAATAAATTCATGGGGAGGTAGGCATTAAAAGGAACAAATGTTTCATGGATAAAGGTCCCACAGATACCATTCGAGGTGAAAGCTTTGGAACTTTTAGAGGTTCTTCTGACACCCCCACAGCAAGAATCACAATTAGAATCAGGCGTATTCATCAGCACAAATCTTCATGCCCTCGTATCTAGAAGATAATTGTTTAATGCATTTCCTACTTTTAATGTCACATATGCTTCATTGCTATTCAGGGGAGAATTGACTGGGATGACTGTTGTAATTATAGTGGTGTCTGGAAAATCAATTGTTTCAATCTTTGATTAAAGTCATTTCTCCTCTCTCAGACTTTCATAAACATCCATGTGCACCTCTCTGAGATTCCTCTTATTGAGGAGAATTTACATTTTGGCTATTGCATGGACAAGCCCTTATTTTGGATATATTATAACATGCCATTTATTTCATCTTGATTAGTGGTTCTATCATTATCATAATTTCTATAATTGGTATTTCTGTAATTGTAATTTCTAGAATAGGTGTTGCGCCTAGAATGATTGTTCCTAAAGTTTCCATTATCTTTAAAATTATTGACTACTTGCATCCAGCTTCTGCAATTTAGCATTGTGTCTCCTTTTCCCACATAAGTAACATGCTGATCCTTGGTTTTTAGATTCTCACAAAGGGACCATACTTATCCCATAATTTGTATTTCTATTTCCAAGTTTTCCCTTTTTTTTCCAAGTTTTCCCTTTAATACTTTTGTCTCCCTTTTTAATGCCTCTACTAAATCACTATCATCATTATCTTTTTTTTAATACCCATTATACACATATACTGCCATTCTCCTTAATTCAGCAAGGTCCATATTCAGCCAGTTAGGACAGTTGGTTTTGAAATAGTCCTTGACCACCCTGCAACAATTTTTCACAAACTGCCTTCTCAATTGTC
This sequence comes from Monodelphis domestica, assembly GCF_027887165.1. Lineage (NCBI taxonomy): Eukaryota > Metazoa > Chordata > Mammalia > Didelphimorphia > Didelphidae > Monodelphis > Monodelphis domestica. Next base: position 29,086,820 of record NC_077227.1, on the reverse strand, counting down.
TAACATCCCTTTCTGGTCAAATATAGGTCTATATATCTTCCCAATTATATAAGTATGTCCATGAACTTGGAAGGATTTTCACTGATCTCCTGTCTGAGTTTGTGAAATTTTGTACAGCTATGTGGTCTGTCCGAATATACCCTCATGTCTTTGAGTACTAGCTCGCTACCCTGACACAATAGAGTATAATCAGCTTCATTGATAAAATCCCATTTGGTGTCTTTCAGCAGCCAGTGAACTACCCCCTTCCCCAAACCTCATTAGTAAATGAGATAACTTCATCTTCCTTTTCATTAACAACTCCTATAATAAATGTTCAAAATCAATATAGGTTGGATCAAATTTTTGACATATGCTTTCCAACCTTTTGATAACAGCTATGGGATCATCCTCAAAAGAAGGAGTGCTCCACTTAAATCCCTCAATAACCTGAGGGGTAAATGGTTTTTGAGGTCTTATGGTAACTAACTCTTCTTTAGGATTAAAGGTTGGTACTTCTCTTAAGGAGAGTAGGCCTGTATATTTATTAGTTTTTGTTGTTTCTTTCTCTTGGGTTTCTGCATGAACTGCCATGGAGTTGCTGGAGGAAGTAGGAACAGTAGGAGAGACAGATTGATTAGAATGAGAGGTAGTTTCAGTAAGTTGAACAATAATTTGGGCCATTTGAGAGATACAATTTTCAAAGTATGCAAATTGAGTGTCAAGGTAAACAAAATGAGTCTCAATTATATATATACATATATATATATATATATAATTCCTAATAGCTATCTAAAATTTTCTAACCTATCTCTATCTTCTCAGGACAGGTTCTTCTGCCCAACACACCAAGCCTAATCTACTCTACTATATCTATAAATTATTCACTAACTACCTAAATCTCTAAAATAATAGACAGCCACCACTCATTCACTCTTTCAATTGGTTTTCTATAGGAACCCAGCTGTCAGTAATCAATTGCCAGTAGCCCCTTGCTTCAGAGACAGACTTCCTGCTCTCTTGAGAACCCAGAGGCAAAAGATCTTCAACTGTACACACTGCTCTCTTTATCTCCTCACTGACCAACTCTCTGTTCCCTAACTTCCTGTCAGAGGGCCGGCTACTTCCTCTCCTCAGTCCTGGTCTCCCTGGTAATGGAATCTTTAGCTCTGGCTCACTGACTCCTGTCAGTTCTGATCTGCTTAGAAATCCTGCTCTCTTGTCTCTTCAGGAGACAAAGGGATTAAGAAAATCCCTTTAACAAGTGGAATGAAAATGCTATGAGAATACATGATTTTATACAAATATATTCATATATATGACAGATACATTTTATATAATTATATATGTAGCCATAATGTATACAAAATGAATATAAGATAATTTGAGGTAGGAGGGCACTAGAGATAAAGATCTTAGAAAAGACTCAGTAAAATGTTGTGTTTGAGCTGAGTCTTAAAGGAAACCAGGGATTCCAAGAGGTTGAGGTAATAAGGATAAATTCATTCATTCGTTCATCTATAACAATCAATCAATAAAAATTTTAAAGCACTTACAGTTCTAGGTACTGGGCACAAAAAGCTGCCCTCAAGAAGTTTACAACCTAATAGGGGAGATAAGATGTAAACAGATACAAAGCAAGTTTTATGCAGGATAAATAGGAAATAACAAATAGAGAAATGACACCAGAGTTGAGAGGTTGGGAAAGACTTTTTGCAAATCATAAAAAAAGTTATTGCTCTGGGAACCCTGTGATGTTCTTCAGGAGGAGCTGCCATCATTCAGCACCTGATACAACCAGAAAAACTTCATCTACAAAAAGAAGTATATACAAAACCTCAGGATCTATAAGGAATGTCTCTGCACTGGTCCTTCCCCATGATAGTGATGCCCTTCTTTGGCTAACATGCATCTCCATGTGTTATTCCTTTACTGATATTAGCAGTAAGCAGGTCTTCAAATGAGAGAGTCTCTGCTATGTGCTTTTAGAAATCCTGCACAAATTTTAACATGCATTGGGGACACTTTGTAGGAAAAGGTACCCTGTTTGGAGTTCTAGATGCAGTCAGAAGTCTATGGACTCCTCAGCATAACTTTTTTGAATTTCATAAAATAAAATGCATAGAATTATAATTATATACTTTTATATTGTATACAACCACAAAAATACAATTATACTAAAAAGCAATTATCAAAATTAAAAAAAAAGACAGCTCACAGACCCCATGTTAAGAACCCCTGCTTTTAAGACAATATTTTGTTCTACTAAATTATTTTTTTCAATAGTCAACTCAAAATAGAATCTTGTATTCCTTGAACTTTCCAGTCATTTGTGTACAGGTAAAAATGATCTGCTAGATTATTACTTGAGTATTCCTTCCTAGAGTGATGGGCTTGGAGTACAGACAACATAGGTTCAAGTACCACCTCTGAAACTGACTTGTTTTGTGTCCATTCTTTAGAGCTGGAAGGGAATTTAGAGACCATTGATTCCAACACCATCATTTTAATCTGTAAAATGATGGTGTTGGAATCAATGGTCTCTAAATTCCCTTCCAGCTCTAAATCACAATGACTCCTTATATATTCACTTATCATTTTCATTCAATTTTATAGAGATGTGAAAGAAAACAGAATAATACACCATTCATATAAGACTTGAAAATTTATAATGCTCTTCACATATGTTATCACATTTAAACTTCACAACAACCTTGTGAAGTAGATCTTAGTATTATTTCCATTTTACAGATGGAAAAACTGAATCTAATTTGGTCTAAGTAGATTTCCCCAAATCAGAGAGCCCAAACTGTGTGACAATGGATCTGAACTCAGGTCTTTCTGACTCTAAGACAAGCAGTTCTTCCGCTATCAAATATGGTTCTGACTCTTGAAGGACACCATGGATTCTAAATGGTGGAGGTTAGGGGTGAGTATGTCATTGTGTAATTTACTGTCACAAGGGATTGCTCTGGGGGGCTTTTATGTGAACTAGCTCTTGGAGCTCCATCTGACAGCAATGTCCATCTTTGGTGATGCTCAGTCATACAGGTCAGTGGTTGGCATTCTCTCCATCACCTTTTGGTGGGGGAAGAAATTATAAGGTTTGAGACGTTTGCCATGACTTTGGCATCATCCTTTCCTTTGGCTAGCTTAGGAATCAATTTCCCAACACACTCAAAATTGTGTTGCATCCAGCATGGACCTCCTCTGTGGGTGCAATTGATCTAGTCCAGAAGTTTTGCCTTTTGAATGAATAATTTTGTCAAATTTTATATTCAGCTAATAAATGGCACTCATGAAATCATTGCCTTTAACACACTTATCAGTGATGGCTAACACTCTGAGGATGCAAAATACCAGGAGAGGAGAAATAATATAATTGAGGTTTCTCTTGCATAATCAGTGTGTTGCACACACAACCATGAGCAGACTTACTGGTCAAAATCAGTGGGGTCCTGTGGTGCTTTGCTTTGTGAAATTAACAGGCAGAGGGACCTGGGCTTTCTTTTTCAGCTTCTTACTCCCTCTCCGACCTTGCTGCCCAGAAATCTGCCTTCCTGCAGAGCACCAGCCATTGATTATTGGCTCACTTGGCTCAATATGATAAATTATTTCAGGGAAGGCATCTGTCAGCAAGGGCACTGTGATGTTACTTGTTCAGACTACTGTAGCTATGATAATATCGGTGTCCTTTATCTGGGATGGCCATGGTCAGACCTTCCTGGCGGCACACAATCTTTAGTCTCCGTGGTGGTTAAATTGGAGAGAATGTTTACAGCTAGGAAATAGCATTTGGGCATTCTACTGGAAGGTCAGACCAGGTGAAATTGGAAAGTTGTTAAAGGCAAAAACCATCTTGCAATTTGCAGTGCTCTCTATGAATCTCTATAAATGTAGATGTGTGTATATATGTGTGTATGTATATCTGTATGCGATGCTTATTTTTGGAATTTGCCAGAAAAGAATTTTATTGATTTGAATACATAATGATATGTTTAGGTTAGCTCAGCTTTCTGTCAGTTCAAATGATCACAGATTTAGATCTAGAGGTAACCTTAGTGACCATAGAATCCAACCATTTCCTTTTACACTTGAAAAAAATCTGGTGCTCATCTAATTGACTAATGCACTATCCACTGCCCTACCCTGCCTTTCATTTCTCTAAATAAAGCAAAGCAAAATCTGTATGGATTATTTCTATTTATCTGGGTTGCTTTTATCATGGAATCCGTGAGTCCTGGGAGCAAATCATGTTTCTGTAATATTTATTCCTCTGATAGTGTCAGAAAGAAA